>NW_026728835.1:1961944-1994944 GCF_030272615.1 Cryptomeria japonica | reverse complement strand
ATTAAGGCTACTAAGCATAGTTATGATTCAATTTTCAGAGGAGGTCAAGTTGTGGTTCATAAATATAATGACTTGGACACTTGGTCTACTTCCCCAGAGATTGCCTGGATTCTCGCACCCTCAAAATTTTGACAAAAAATTAAAGTGCTTATGATAAAGACTAAGTGGTGACACTCAGAGGTATCCCTGTAAAATTTTCTCAAGTAGCCTACTTTGAAGGTAGGAGCTTTCACTTATCATATGTGAGTACCTATACTATTTTACAACATCTCATGATTTGATTTGATAGATATTTGAAGCACCAAGTTTTAGGGTTTTGAAGTAGTTTTTACTGTGCATATTCTAAAATCTTTCAAGCCAGCCATTTTCCAAAGTTAATAACTTGGTGCTTGATGAATTTATCACCAAACCAATTGCTCTACACAATTTTTCCTATGCCAATGTACGCCTTTTGCCCATTTTCATAATCCCAGGACCTCATTTAATATTTTTACCAGCCCAATCCGTTCCAGATAAATTTGAAGGCAAACCAATCAATCCTTTCAATTGTATATACTAAAATGAAATCCTATACAAGTTCCAAGAGCCCCAACACTTTGTTTAACATTTTTTCAAGATCCAAACAATTTGCAATTTATTCAATTTCAATGTTCTCAGGTTTGCAGAGGGCTAACTTTGAAAATTAATTTCTCGAACTACTCCAGAGGCCGACTGTGACAGATAATATCTCACACCTCGAGATGAATTTTACAGAACCATTTTTTGATATGAATTATTGGCTTAGATGTCTACATGCTTGCTAGTTTTGGTGGTCTAAGGAAGAGTTTTGACAGGCTTTTTAATTGTTTCCTAGCTCCCGAGCCAAATTTTTGTGTTCCAAATTATGTGAAAAATTTAAAATCCGAGAATTTCACAAGCCTTGGGATGGTCACAGGGGTCTCTAGTTTTTATTTCATCAAAATCCGAGCCCATTGTGATATATTATTTTAATGTTCACATTTTTTGGCTATCACCTCCAAGAGGCCAATTTACAAAGAAAATACTTTAAATTTGCGAGTTCCTCAAGTTTTGACACAAAACCCATGTTTTATTTTAAATATCATGATTGCATTTGCAATGAAATTACTTCGACATGGTTGCAAGAGAAATTAAAAATTTATTGATTTGCCTAAAGTTCAATCATGAAAATTTAAAACATTTTAAATGTTTTAAAATATTATGACAAAATCCAAATACTCTTATTTAATAAAGCTTCACTTTAATTTTTTAAAGGACTATTATTATACGGTTATATCGCGAGGATGAAATATAAATGTTTTAATAAGGATGTGATTAAGCGATATATCACCATATCTCAGAGATCATTAGGGTTTTTTGGAAATGAGGTGCAAAACAATGACGTACAATGGATTTGTTAGAAAGGCAAAACAATTTTTCAAACAAATGTAAAGGGCGAATCATATTAACTGCTGTGCGAGATGGTATCTTTCTGACTTTGGATTTCAGGTTTCTGTAAAATACGGCTTTTAAAAATTATCAAGTGAATGCAATCAATTGAAGTAATGCCAAATAGACAAGGAAATGTCGTGATTGCATAAATAAATAGTGCCTAGAGACATGGAATGCAATTATTGCAGGATATGCACAAAATCTATTTATTGAAAATACTTTAGAAGATTACAAGCAGATGCAATACGACAGTTACAAAACCATAACCCACGACCTTTGCTAACATCTTCAACGTGGGAGCTTTTGGAATGTGTATTGACATCCTTCAAAGCTTAATAAATAATAATTTTTATTAGATGTTGTTGTTACAAATATCCAAGTAGGCGTATGTACAAAATGTCAAATCATAAACATGGCATACAGATTCTTTGCCATAATCGTTTCATGGAGTGTAAAGGTTTGAAAAGGTGCAAAAATTCATTTTGTTAAAAAGTTTTAGAAACTTTTGAATTATTATAAATGGAATAAATTTGTTAAAAAGTTTTAGAAACTTTTGAGAAAAAGCAATGAGAAGGTATAAAAGCTTAAGTGCACGAACTTTGATAGCATCCTCCTAGCTGTGATAAAATGAGAAAAGGGTGAATTGTCATTGATAGCATAGATTAAAGATCAACCATATGACAATATCGATGATAATGTTTCTGGTATAAGTTTTGTGTATGAATTAAATGAGGTATAATAAAATGAAATATGCAGTTGCAAGGAATCTACACACAAAATCATAATAGTGAAGAAACTGCCATCTCGTGAAAAACAAAGGAAGAAACCCTAAATTATATGCAATATAGCTGGAGCATGTAAAATGAAGGATTCCAGATTATACATGAAAAGAGGCTAAGTATTTTTGACACTATTTTTTAATTGGACTATAAAATGACACGATTTATGTCTTACTATTGTAGATACTCAAGCCAAGTAAGCAAGAGCAATGATGTTCAAATATTAAAGAAATTTGTGAAAGATGGGGGGACTAAGAGATATCTCGATGTATTTAGATAAGGGATATCAATTGGTAAAAATGTATTTTAGATAGTTCGCATTTTCATGCACAAGAGACTCATGTAGAATAAAATAACATCCGAACTTGATCCAAGAAAGTACATACTTCTACATAATAAAGTTGATCACATAACATGTACAATGAAAGATCCACGGAAGGAAATTAACAAAGGAGTTTTAAAGAGGTTATTTATTAAAGGAAAACAAAGTGTATAAAGTGAGGAAAATAAGTAGTTATGTCTAATTAAATCATTTTTTTCAAAATGAAAATATTTCATAGAGATAATAGCTGGAATATTTGTTTTCACTTGGGTGAACATTTTATACAAAGAAGTGAAATCTAGCATAAATGAGGTGCCTTGTATATTCATTAAAGGGAAAAAGTGAAAGATAGGAGTAGGAGTAGGGAATCAGATCATTTCAAACCACTATGCCAGTTTGAAATTGATCAAGGAAGAAACACTACAATCATAATCTGCCTAAATATCATTAATTGATTACAAAAGAATAGAGAATATCTGGTGATAAGGTACACCCGCCTTGGTTTAGGAGAACTAGAAGAGAAGGGAATCACAACCATATTGGTTCATTTTGCTCCTTGGCCAAAATCATTGTTAAACCTAAGCATAATGCCTGACATACCTTTAGGGTTTAACAATCTGCAATTTTGGGAACCAACACAACACAAGACACAATGTGATGGCAAAAAATGAGATCGGGTAAACTAGAACCTAATTCCAATTTCATCAATACATTGGAATACGAAAGAGCCTAAGGAAGTGATTCACTTTGACTAACTCGTGAAAGAGAGTCAAGGAGTACTTCTACTATTTCTATTCCTTCGTTGATATGAAAGGGAAAGAGTTAAATGAAAGATGCAAATAACCTAATCTAGTAGGAGCAATGAGAACAACTAGAATAACAGTAAATAATAGATTGAGACAGAAGTAAAGCTGAGGCACAACGTACAAATCTAAGAAGTGAATTATGATGTGCACCTAATACTAAAATTTGAGCCTAATTTGATAGGACCAAAGCGTTGGGCACTCTGGTCCTATTGTCACGAGGATTTGCACCCGATGCAAATGTGAAAAATATGCAATCCCATGCAACATGGAAATACTCTTAAGTTGTGGGTATCCTATTGTGAGAGTATACCTTTGGATTATAGGCTGGCTTCCTTTATGATCACCTAAAACTAACTGAAAGTTGACTTGAGAAAAGGGGAAAGAAGGATATGCAGAAATTGATAATTTAACTACTGTTGCTAAGTGATCACCAATGATTAAAAATGACTTGATATGCTGACAAACTCACAAGATATTCAACGAATGAAGCTTATTTTAACTCACGAAACAATTACACAAGTCTGCAAAATTGATTCTTATGAAAGGATAGCTTACTGATTTTCACAAAAAAGGAGAACAATAATGTTCTCACAATTTTGATGCAACAGAATAACTAACACAATCACATGCCTGCACTATAACATGTACTTGTTGTGTTGAGCATTTGAAGAAACCAAGATAAAATGAAGGTTTCCATAAAAAATCTCAAAATTTTAATCAAAATGCTTACAAAAATAGCACTTAGACAAAAATTATCTAGAAGGAAACTCAACTTCCTTATTGAAGACAAGAAATTTTTTGCATTACAAATTTGTATCTCACAAGAAATGAATTACAAAGCATGAATATATGTTGTCACTATAGGTGCAAACTTAGAACTAGTGAAAACAGAGTGTAGAAGAGAAACTTATACAACAGGATCCAAAAATTCAAATTTTGAATTTTGGCTCTAAAAAAGATGTGTTGTCACCTCCCCTACAAATCAGGCATCTAATTGAAAGAAGACTCATCAAAACTGCATCAAGAGTTGTGAGAAAATCATTTTTCTCCTTTTTGTGAACATCAGTAAGCTATCCTTTCATAAGAATCAATTTTGTAAACATGTGTATTTGAGTTGTGAGTTAAAATAAGCTTCATTAATTGAATATATTGTGAGTGTGTTAGCATATCAAGTCATTTTCAGTCATTGGTGTATCACCTAGCAGCAGTAGTTAAATTTTTAGTTTCTTCATATCCTTCATTCCCCTTTTCCCAAGTCAATTTTTTAGTTAGTTTTAGGTGATCATAAATGAAGCCGACCTATAATCTGGAGGTCTACTCTCACAATAGGATACCTGTATCCTGAGAGTATTCCCATGTTGCATGGGATTGCATATTTTTTACATTTGCATCAGGTGCAAATCCTCATGACAATAGGTCCCAGGGACTGTACTGAGCTAAGAAATAGAAATATGCAAATTGAAGTGATTTGAAGCCTATCTGTTAAAATCTACAACCAACTGTGAAGGACTAGGGCGCTAGGTGCTCCAAAATCATCTTAACTTAAGCCTTTACCTCCTACAAGGTCATAGGATAAACACCACCCTTATTGCTTGTTTACCTCCCTACCACAAACTAACCACCTACAATTGCCTAGGCCCACTTGGGACTATGGGGCCCTGCCATTGAACACCGAACATGACTAAGAGGGGGTGGGGTGGATCAGTCTAGAACTTCAAAATCAATTATTAATAAAAATCAACTTATTTAACATTTACACATTAATCACCAACACATAAGCATCAACCATGAACACATGAACACCGGATTTACATGGAAAAACCAAAAAGAGAAAAACTACAAAGAGAATATAACTCACAATATGAATAAACATGTTTACAATGTTTTAGACTTAGAAACAAGAAGCACTAACAAATGAAGGACTTGTATAACTAAGGTGCACAAACTAAGGAAAGATATAAAAAGGACTTGCACAACTGAAGTATACTTCTTCAGGACAAGATACAAACTACTGCCAAATGACTCACTATCAATTTAGTAGTTGAAATAGTTGAATTGAAATTGAGAAGGATTCTCTTTCATAATCTTCACTTTCCCAACACGTTGTCTTGCAGAATATATCAACTTAATATCTCTTCTCAAATTGTCTTTAGCACCACCACAATTTCAAATATTATTGCAAATCATTTGCATACACCTCACATAATTCACTTCTCATCCACACTCAACTCATCCATCTGCACATCTTAAATATAGGATACAACATTGAAATCCTCATCAAGGGTCGACCAAAATAGAATAAGCAATATTACACAAAATAAGCCACTTAGACCTTAAATACGTAGATCGATCCTTCCACAATTGATCCAATAAATCACAACACATTCTTCCATAATTGATCCAACAATCCACACATGCTAAAAAACACTCCAAAGGGTGCAACCAAATGTAACATGGAGACATAATCAACCAGTCAACCACATAACCTCTTCCGATGCAAAATACCCCATGTGGATCTCCACATGCCATGGTGAGACCCAAATTAATATCTCAACATATCTTCCAACACATATCTAGACCAAAATAATATTATACACTAAACCACAATATAATTAGCATCATATCTAGAGGACACCAAAAGCATTCCAGACCACCTTGAATACAAGATGACACAACCAACACTAAAAGCATATCCAGACTAAAATCCATCTGGACAACCAAGTCTGACAAAGAAAATTTAGACCAACATCCATTCGGATAACGAAGTTTGACATCAATGACAACCATACAATCTCATGCTATCAACAAACTCCAACAATATCCAACAATACTAGCTCTTCTTCTTCTTGTCCTGCAGTCTAAGCTTCAACCTTTTCATTTATCATGTGGGTATGTAGGGAACTGTTAATGATCACTGGCACTACTTGTGATCTTGCAAGATAGGCCCAATCTCCCTTGTTCTTTGTGTGGAGTTGGGAAAATCATTAGCCTTTTATGGATTACTTCCCACAGTCCCCCAACTTGTTAAAACTATGAATTCCTACCACCCCTGGGAACGTAGGAACAACTTAAGTGCTTTTAAATATGCAATCAAAAGGTTTAAAAATAATATACTAATAAAAGCGATCTGTTAAGGGGCAAAACTTAATAAAAGGGACCAGCCATTACATGGCACAACGAGACTTTAGGTGGTAAATTAAGTAATGATGACTTAATATTTTCAGTCAACAACAAATTAAAATAAAAGCAAGGCAAGAAAAATTACAAGCCAAACAAACATTGAGTAACCTTTGCTTTCCTTAATCAATTTCAAAGACTTGAAGATAATGCATAGTCAAAAATGGCTAATGAATTTTGACAATCCTAGAACTGCATGCAATGTTATTAGGAATTCACAATTATTATAAAACCAAACAAAGATCAAACCACATAAAACCCTAGTTCTACAATTAAATCCACCAGACACCAATGAAGAACCTAAAAACATGCAAAACATAAAATATTAAAGATTATACCATTCACATGCTCATTAGGTTTTGATCTCCATTTTTTCCTATTTCCATTGACCTCTATTTGATATGGTTAATCTCAAATTTTGTACTATGCACAAGAGCTCAACAAAGAACAAATTGTGGTTATGCAGACGCTTGAGTGATTGATCCCTATGAATGGTCGCTTGAGCATTGATTGATTGAATGATTAGGGATGATAAGGATGAAAAGATTCTATTATATAGAGAGTACCTTAGGAAATGAAGGGATAGGATTAATAGGTGGAAAGATAAATGGTCGGCTAGGATTGAAGGGTGGGTATAGAAAATGGGAAAATATTAGAGAGGTAGTTAAAAGTAAATTATGAGATGAATGACAAGTGTCATGGAGGGAAAATTCTAATGAATTAATTAAATAAATACAAATCTATTTAATTAATTGAAGAAGTGGGGCCAATTAATAAATAAAATGTTTATTTAAATAGGGAAAGGCTAGAAGAAGATTAATGAATTAATTAAATAAATAAATAATTATCTAATTAATAGAAGTCTTAAGATAAAATAATTAAATAGATAAAATATTTATTTGATTAGGCTAGGACAATTTTAGGTGTCTACACCAGCAATTGTCATTTTATATCAATTTCTCATTATTGGTCCTAGATCTAGTATTGCAAGTCAACCCTAATTACAATTCAATTTCAACTCTAACAAGGGAAAAATTAACCTAGTTTGAATTCAGTCCTTTTAGGATTGGATCAATCAAGTTTATTTCTGATTCCCTAATGTAAGGTGATACCATGGAAATTAGTGGCCTTCTCCACTAAGGTGGCAAAACCCCAATTTTCATATCTTACATCAATGTATTATCGTTTGGTGGAACAATTTACCTCATATTGATGGAAATATGGCATATAGGTTCTTCATAAGATTGCAATTCCTCAAGAATAAACTTAAGGAATGGAACCATTTGCATTTCAAAAATATTTTTCAAGAGAAAAGGAAGCTACAATCAAAATTTGAAGATTTACATAAGAGAATTATTAATCATGGAATGCCAACATTTTATTTTGAGGAGGAGAAAACATTGAACAATCAGTACTCAAATATACTAGCCTAGGAGGATATTTCTTGTCAACAAAAAACTTGGGAATGCTGGTTGAAGGAAGGAGATAGGAACACTAAGTTTTTTCACAACTCAGTCAAAGTAAAGAGGTCTTATAATAAGATTACAAGAATTAAACAAAGGTAGGCACAACTCTATCATAGGTTGATGAGATTAACAATGAGGCGGTTTGCTATTTTAAGAACCTTCTTTCTATAGTTTATATTTGAGATGGAAGTTTGAGTAAGGAAATGTTGGAAGTCATCCCCAAGCTTGTCTATTTGCAATAGATCAGCTCTCTACCCAGTTCAATTAGGTTGGAGGAAGTTAAAGAGGTTGTATTCTCAATGGAGGGAGACAAGGCACTGGGGCCAGATGATTTCTTGACGGTCTTTTATTAAAAATGTTGGGATATAGTTAAAATAGATCTTTGGGAAGTAGTGGAGGAGTTCAAGTTAGAGACATACATCTCTAAAGACTTGAATAATGCATTAATTGCTTTGATTCCAAAGAAATCCAAGACCCAATATTTTCAGGACTTACATCCAATATCTTTATGTAACACGATATACAAAATCATTGAAAAAATCATGAGAAATAGGATAAAAATGATTCTTTGCAATATCATATCAAAGGAATAGAGAGGCTTTGTCCCACAAAGATCTATTGTAGAAGGCATAATTATGCTCATGTCAACGATGTCATCTATTCTAATTTTTTAATGATGTGCCTAAAGATTATGGGAAAAATATTAAAACTAATAGAATAGAAAATGAGAAATTATTTTTGAATGAGAAACAAGATCAAGATAAAATTCAATTATTGGCTTGGGATAAGGTGTGTAAGCCGAAATTTGTAGGTGGGATGGGTTTGAGAAAATGGAACTGTTTGACATGATTGCTTGGTTTCGCACTTAGCATCCAAGTTTATGATTTCCTCAACCTTCCTGGAAAATTTTTATGTGTTTGGAGAGTAAAATTACTGTGTGGGTGAATTTCTGTCATATTTTTGTGAGTTTTAGGCTATTATCATTATAATTTTTGTGTATCACCTCCTAGTTTAGTTGCAAATTTTAGTATTTTTAGATTATCTCTCTCTTTTCCATATCAATCATTTTAGTTTTAGGAGGGATTCAGGGGAAGCCGACCCATAACCTGGAGATTCACCTTCACTTTGAGAAACCCACAGGCTTGAAGATGTTTCCATGTTTAATAGGATTGCTTGGTTTCACTCTTAGCATCACACGTGCAATCGTTCATGACAACAGGAACATTATGAATGAAACCATGGGTCCAAGTTGATATGGAGCATGTATTCTTATTCATATATAAAATGGGTATGTATATTGGGTAATAAGTATTTGGATTCACAAAGTACAAAAAGAATTCCGACGATTTAAAACCCCCTTAAATGGGTCATCTATTTGGAACTTTTTGTGCTCTTGTTGTCAAATTATTACAGATCATATTACCCAACAATTGGAAAATGGAGAGGCGACACTATTTTGGGGGGATTATTGGGAAGGATTCAAAACCCTCATAGAAGAAGCAAACACGAGAGTAATAAAAGTAATAACGAAAGCCTAATAGGGTTAAAAAGTTGTCAATTACATGGAGAGATATTGGGAGAATGAGATGGAAAAGTGGAGATGGAAGAATGTAGAGGAGCTTAATTTGACTTGGGAACAAGAGAAACAACTCAAAAGAATCCTAGAACAAATGAAGGTTTTTTTATCTAGAGTATAGGATGAAATTATTTGGTTTGGAACAAAGAAAGGGAAATACTTAGTGAAATCAGTTATAACTCATAGAGTTGGAGATGGAAGAAGAGGGTTGGCCATTCCAATTGTGCTAGAACAAAAATTATTTACCTAAATTTGGTGCATTCACTTGGTAGGCCTTAAAATGATGCATTTTATCTAGTGAAATATTAAGTAAATTAGGATTCCACAACCCTTTCAGATGCATGTTGTGTAAAGTTGTAGAAGAGACCTTGGATCACCTACTAGTTCACCATGATTTCACTACAAGCTATTAGAAAATTTTGTTATACAAACTTGGGTGGAAAATTCCCCTACCAACAACATTGAAATAATTGTTTCAAATTTGGAGGATGATTAAGAACAAATCGGTCTTTTCTAGCATTTGGCTGATCACCCCCTCAACCTTAACATCAAAAGTGTGGAAAGAAGGTAACATGACAATCTTTCATGAAAACAAAAAATTGCTTCAACAAATGTTTATTCATTTGGAGAATGCCATTTTCGAGATAGTGAATGCCAGAACATTGAATCATAGTCATATTACATATCCATTCAATCTCTGAGACAAATTTTTGTAGTCGCAGTGGCCATAGTTGAAGTTTCAACCCATTAAAGGGTCTTCATGGGATAATTCATTGGAAAAATCTAATGATTAAGTTGAATGGTTGAAACCAAAATCAAGTTGGATCAAAGTGAACTTGGATCTTAGTAATTAGAGCATAAAAGCTTCCACAAGAAACCAATAATGAAGCCAAAGTGAAGGCAACTCTTCTCGCCATCAATTTGGCTATTCAATCAGCGATTCCAAAGCTACACTTAGAAGGATATTCATAGATTATAGTAGAAGCCATTTCAAAAGGCAAATCCCAAAACTGATATATATATATATATATATATATATATATATATATATATATATATATATATATATATATATATATATATATATATATATATATATATATATATATATATATATATATATATATATATATATATATATATATATATATATATATATATATATATATATATATATATATCAAGTTAATTTGATACAAAGTAATTTCATTTGAGAATTTCAAAATCTCCCACATAAGGATAGATGACAATAAGATGCTGATGAACTTTCAAATTGAGCAATAGTGGTGTTATCTTCAAGGCATGCATTGTGAAGTGGAAATGTCCACCCCACATGTTGGATGTCATGTGGGTTAATTTTTATTGATTTTGGCCTAATGTCCATGTAGACTACAAAGAATACATCATGAAATGGGAATTGGATAGAGTAGAGCAAGTTGGGCTAGGGAAAATGCCAAGGAAGAGAAGATTCATATTCTCTATTGAAGACTTATGGAAGGGGTAAGAGAAGACGTTGGTTCACTTCACCTTTTTTAGTAGCTAAAGTATGGTGTTTTGTTTTGCATCTAAGATTTATGGAGTATTGGTGGTTCACTTGGTACAAGGCATTTTGTTTAATGAGTAAATAGTGTGTAGTATGGATGAAATATTTGGTTCCTCATTTTGTATTCAAGATTATGTATATTAGGTGGGAATGCAGAGCTTACTACTTTGGCGAGGACTATTTAGAAGGGGTCATCTTGTAGGGTTGTTCTTCATAGATGTAGCTATTATAGATGAATCTAACATATGTATATTTGTTGTGTGATCATGAAGATGTTAAAGATTTTTTTTACTCTTTCTATAAGAATTTATTCCTTGCAAAAGAGAATAATCAATAATTCCATGATGTTGGGAGATTCTATAGATATATCATACCTAAGAAGATATCTAATGACAACTTATCCAAATTATCTAAAAAAATTTCAAAAGAGGAGATTATTTTTGCTATTCAAACCCTTAACAAGGACAAATCTTTGAAGGCTAATGGACTGCCTATGGAGTTTTATAAGTAGCATATTGACTAGATCAATGAGAATCATTATTACTTGTTTATGGAGACTATTTATAGTGGTTCCTTACATAGCAATATTAATAAAGACAACTTTAAGTTATTTCCCAAGGATGAAGACAAGACATCAGCAAAAAACTAGAGGTCAATTACATTGCTCAATGTTTCTCATTAGATTTTATTAAAAAATATCGCTTTGAGACTTGTGGACATTTTCCCATATCTTATTAGTAGTACATAAACTATGTTTATAAAAGGTAGACATATCTTTGAGAATCTTCTAACTAGTTGGGACACTATGGAATGGGCTAAATATTTAGACAAGAATATTGGTATGCTTCTTGTTGATTTTGAAAAGTTTTATAATAGAATAGAATGGGCCTTTCTCTTGATGACTTTTAAGGATTTTGGGTTTCCTCCCATCTTTAATCACATGTTCAAGAACTTTCTTGAGGATTGTGTGGCTCAGATGTGAATGGTTCTGTTTTTGGTTAGTTTCAGTTGCAAGTATGTCCTCTTGCCCTTACCTTTTTTATTATTGCAATTGATGTTATTTCCTACATTCTTATGTGCTCAAATATAATCCCTAGAGTTAGAGGAGTGACTCTCCCTAATGGGGAGGATCTTTTAAACAACTAATTTGTTGATGACACTAATATTTTAGTGGAAGTTGAAGAAGATAACTTTAAGGTACTAATATGGAAAATTAACCTCTTTTGTAAAGTATATGGTGCTAATCTCTACATTGTTAAATTTGTTATGCTTGGTTGGGAAAATTATCATCCTATTTGATTTAGCAAGTATGAATTTCAATGGGGATGACCTAACAAACAAGCTACGTACCTTCATATTCCTTTTGTTGCATCTCCCTCCCTGAAAGATACATTGAATTAGATTATTGAGAAATTTGATAAAAAACTTGATAAATGAAATAGGCAGTATCTTTCTCTCATTGGTAGAATTGAAATTTGTTAAAAAATCCTTTAATCGTATATCCTTTACTTTTCCTTTGTGTGGATTTTTTGTAGCTACCAAATTGATATATCTAGAAGAAAACCAGAAAATTTATTTGGTTTGATAGAAAAGATAATACAAAGAAACATAGAATGAATTAGGAGTGATGTTGTCTTGATAAATTTATGGGTTTCTAGGTCTAAAAGACTTGAAAAAAACAAGGGGTCTCACTAGTTGTTAAGTGGATTCTAAAAGCCTTGGAAGGAGACGAACCTTGTAAAATCTTGGTGAGAAGTAATATTCAAAATGTCATCCCAAAGCATGCCAAGTCTTGGAAGCCTCTTCACCTCTTCGACTCATTATTTGAAAAGTTCTATATTTCCCTCAAGATAGTTCTACTGCATGTGGGAAAATAAACATGTTTATGAAATGTTATGATATTTAGTCAAAGATAACAACAACATATTTCTCTCAAGATCTATATGGTGGAACTTATACAATAAAGAAAAGACTCTTGCCTTATTGCAATGATGCTCTGCTAAACCCTAATTCAATAAGGGCATAAAGAACCCCAAGAATATTCTAAGTAATAACTAGTTGAAAACATGTGCTTCTCTAAGTGTAAAATTAAGTGTACCACAAACCCAATGGAGAACATATTTTATTCTTAGGTAAACTTGCATAATGATTATCTTTCTTTTTTACCTTGGCAATATTGATGATATGATTGTTAACAATAATTGGTGTGATGTCATAGGTTTTGAAAAAAAAAACTCAAAAGTGATTTATGGATCTTTGGTTAAATATTGAGAGTGATCAAAAACCTTAATATTTGTTGGAAACTTAACATTTCCTATATCCAGTGGTCTAAAATTCTTAAACATATTTGGTCTAGTATTGTGGAGCCAAAAACGACCAACTTTAAATAATTGCTCTTGTTGAATAAATTTCCTCATTTCTTTACTTTCCTCCAATTTGAACCTCTTCCCTATATGTAGGGTCTCTAAGATTGTGGAACATATATATTTTTATTGTTTTTTATGCTAGAGAAGTTTGGTTTTTAGTCTTTTATGACTTGGGGTGTGGGGTTTTAGGGGTAACTTGACTTGACTTGAGATTCTTTTTAGTGTTTTTATGAAAAAAATTAGGCATAAATAAGCTAGATTAACCAACTCAACCACCAAAACTTGAATCTAACTAGATAAATCCATAAATGACAATAGAACGTAAGACAAAAATCAATGAAACATAGAAACTAAATTAAAACTCCCTCAATTGAATTCATCCTTGGCTTCTATTGCTCTTCTTCATCATTGCGATTGTGTGGCTCTCAGTGTTCTGATGGAGTACCTACATAAGTTAGACGCAATAATTCTGAAGATAATGGTTAAGGAAAATTGAGGAGAAAAGGGTTGAGTTTATATATTCTGAAGGATGAGAATGGACGGTTGAGATTCATTCTAGAAGAGAATTGATCATTGACTGAGATTGCTTGAGACAAAACTCATTGAGAGTTTAACTCATTTGATTGATGAGCCAATTGGATTGATTGATCACTGAACTGATTATATTGATCCGTGAACTGAAATGATTGGTTTGTTTATTGAATTGATTGATCTATTCAAAAAATTTGATTGAGAGTTGAAAAAGATGATTGATGAGTTTACTGAGTTAACTGGGAAGTTAAATGATTTGATTACTCAGTTGACTAAATTGATTTCTCAATCAGACTGAAAGTCAGTGGGAGCTAGATTTTCAACATGTGCTGTATGATTTTGACATGAAATTGCATTTGATTTTGCATTTTATTTGAATTTGTATTTTGAAAAAGTGAAATTTACATGTAAATTGAAATTTAATGAAATTGGAATTTGGTGAAATTCAAATTTGAAATTTGGATTAGAAGAATGAATTAGTTAATTAAATGATTTAAAGAAATGATTTAATCATTTGAAATTGAATTTTATTAAATAATAAATATTATTTAATTTAAGTATTAAATCACAATTAATTAAATAATAAATATCTAATTTATTGTATAGAAAGGGTTAAATGATTAATTGATTAAGATGATAGAAATAGAATAATTAGTAATGTTGAGGTGATATGATTAAATTAATTTGGAAGAATTTAATTAGTTTAATTAGATAATTAAAGAATTATTTAATTAATAGGATGAATAATTAGTGCAGATTAATGAGACAATTTTAGGTGTCTACAGTTTGGACAATTCTTTTAACTTGTTTTGGTTGATTCTTTCTACTAATTTTTTGTGCTTTTTAAGGAAAGTGAGAAACAAAGATTGGTTTTAGGACAAGAGGAGGGAGCTTACTAAGTCTTTTGGAAGACTCATTTTTCATGATATTTCTATGCAGGTGACCACAACTTTGGAGATTTCTAAGGATAAATTTCACTTGTTGTTGGACATTGTCTCTAGTAAAGACTGATAGATCTAAGGTTAGTTATGCGAGACACTGGCCCTATTCAAGGTAGAATAATGAGATTTTTATAAGGAATTATTTGGCCTTTGAAGAGAGATATAACAAAAAATACTCTCATGAAACATTGGAGAAAGACTTTAGACTTCAAGATGATCAGGACCTCCATTAAGATGGCATTGCAATTGAAATAGTATGGTCAAATGATAATATATCTAAGATTAAACCACCCATAGGGTGAAATAAATTTGATATCTATAGTGAAAGCTTCAAATTTTGAAAGATTTATCTCTACATGGATGCTACTATAGGATAATATCTATTGCCTTTTTTGTATTATCTTTTGGCTAATGTTTTGTGACCTTATCATATTTTCATTTTCTCTATATACTTTGTGCTTGATGACATTATGAGTCATTTTTATTATAATTGATCATTATACAATGGAGGATCATGAACATTAAAGTTGCATTAATTATATGGAAGGGTTGTAAAAATAATGCTTTGTGTTTGTGCAACTCCCCCACCCATTTCTTCTTTGATTTTTTGATTCAAAAGTGGGGATTTGGGGTGGTAGCTCTACTGAGGTCAAGGGTCAATTCCCCTTCTTAGAGTAAAATAAGAAAATCATTTAACTTATTAATTATTTATTAATTAGGTTCCCTTTTACTTTATCATACTTAAAGCAAAATTCAAGCATGTGATTTTTTTGTCGATAAAGACACATTTCATAGTCTAATTTAATCCTTACTTGGGGTTGTATTGTATATTGTAATCATTTGGATAGTTTTTAAAGAACAATTCAGTTTTGAAAGTTATGCAACAAAACAATTATTTTTTATTTGTTTGTGATTGGTGTTTTGATCGTAGATGATTTTTGAGAGTTGTGGGACTCAACAATCAACTCCGACATGGTATCAAACTATTAGGTTTGTGACTTTATATCTTTTTTAAATTAGGATAGTCAACCCTTGAAAAAAAATTCAATGCATCCTAGAGAAAAATAGACCTTGTCATAAGGTTTAAAACACCCACAAACCTTGAGATCAGCCATCAAATTGTCAAAATTTTAGCACAACAATTTTTTTGGTGTAATTTTTAAGGTATTTTTTTTTTGTAGAGACGTATGAAATCCATACATGCATATAAATTTAATAGACTGTATATTGATGTACCATCCATGTTATGCCTGTGTAGGTATTTGGTCATAGTACACATTTTTTTTTATTGTTGGTGAACACAAATTGCGATTTTTTTTTAAAATAATGATGAGTATTAATCTTTTTATTTGTTGTACTATTTTTTATGCTTTTCTTTGTTAGTGTTAGTGCACAATGTGAAACCACTCATTACTGCCACCAAACAATTGTGTCATTTCTAAAATACCTTTGATAAGTGAACAACCATTTTTAACCGATCGACAAGGTTTTCACGATATTTAAACAATTTTACAACATTCTCTATGATTTTCAATCAAATTTGGATGTTTCTTGATGTCATTTCTAGTAGTTTTAAAATAATTTATTATTATTATTATTATTATTTAAGGAGTATTTTGGTGGTTGAATAATATTCCAATAGTTGACATCACAATAACATTATTAGTTCCCTCGCCCAACCCCAAATCCTACTTTTTCCCTAAAGGAGCCTTTTTTTTGACATAACTTGCGCATCCAGTGTCAAAAATTGGTAAATAGAATATTATCAAAAAATTGGTTTTGAGTGCATTCCATTTGTGTAGGTCTTTTTATAAGATTTTGTTGGTATATTTAATCACTAGTCAAAGTCAAATATTTATTTTTGGCATTTGAGCATGTAAATTTTCACATTTATCTCTAATTTTCATGATTCTTGTGATATTAAAAAGGTATTTTAAATCTCTTTATAACTAACCATAAAAAAAATTCAAAATCCACTCCAAGTATTTGTTATTCAATTTATTTTTATTTCACACTTTAAATAATTACTTGGACATTTTTCGTACCTGTTTTTTTGTTGTTGTTGCATGAGATAAATTCATAAGCCCATCTATATACATTAAGGTAATTGGTCTTTGATTTTATTAGTTAAGGAGGTATCATGGGTTTTTTATTAATCCTTCTATGGTAATCTTGGAGAAGGCAACCTGACTCATCTTAGGTGGTTGAATACTTTTCCCTATCTTTGTGGACTTATGAATGAACCAAACATACCAAGGAGTAGAGTAACATAGAGCAATATCATTGACCATGTTGGAAAATTGATTTCTTATAGTGTTGATCCTAACACTATGTGTGTTGTATCAAACATTGATTATCCCAACACTTTCGACCATACTTTGTGAGATATATGGAAACCCTCATAACACTTCATTCCCATATTATTATGTTAAATATGATCTCATTCACGTTGTTTATGTAGATAACACATCAATGGAGTAGAATTTTTAGAGGATCTTGAGTATATCGTAAGTCTTGCATCTTTTGATGGTTCAGATAATTGTTTCCTTTATCCCACTCTTATCAAGATCACATCTTCATCTTTTGTTGTTCCTTATGAGATTAATATTGAGCTATATACATAGCCCCTATTGATTCAACACAATAAGACATTCATTGTCTTCCAAACACATCCTTATTTGTGGAGTTTCACATTGCATATAAATGGAAGATTCATTTGAGTACATTCATCTCCTCTTACATTACAACCCATCATTATTATCTTTGGAGCTTGTTCTACATTAATCATCATAGAGTTAAATTAGATTAGCATTGCTTGATTCTATCATATGGATATTTGAGCAATTTTTAGATACACATTTATATTTGGATTCCCTATTCATCTATCTTATGTGAATGTCTTCTCCAATCACTAGTGGATCTATTTCTTCCGAGGCTAGAAATGTTATTTGTATGAAATGGATCATGTTATTCCTCGAGGATTTTATCTTTGCACATGAGCTACTTCTTAATGGGAGGATTCATATTCTCATCATCTCAAGATCTTATTGGAGGGACCTTTATCGTACTTATGTGACAAAAATACTTCAAGGGTCATACCAAATCCTTTCTTCTTTCACTAGTATGTATTTATTTCATTCTCTCTTTTGGAAAGGAGTTTTTTGCCATGTGGTTTTCTCCATTTCTCTAAATAGGAAAGATTCATTTGTTTGTATATAGGTGCCTCATTAGGCCTTGTAGCTAAGACCCATCCATGCGTTGGTCGTCATATTTTTAGTTTCTCTTTAAGTTTCACTCAAGGGTGTGTTCAAGTAAAATAGAAAAATTATCCATTTAATTGATTAATTAGGTCCCCTTTTTTAATCTATCATACTTAAGGTAAACTTAGGCACGTGCTTTGTTTGTCTCATAACATAGGATAACGACATAAAATATGATCTAATTAATCCAATTTAAACATTACCCAAGATTTCATCTAGGGTTTACTTTTTCCTTTTTCCTTTTCCAACGATTCATTATTTTATTATATGATGTAATCATTTAGATGTTTTTTTGGATCAATACAATTCTCAAGGTTTCATAACAAATCAATATTTTCTTTGTCTATTATGTGCGTTTTAGTTGGTTGTAATTTTTGGGAGGTGTGTGGTTCAATAATCAACTCAAACACCCCTCATAGGATCATAGGGAAACACATTTTTCTTCTTAAGTGTCCTTCACATTATTCATTTCTGAGCAATTTTTAAAGTAAATTGACATGTCTAGGCTGTCCTAAAAATGCATCATTTTTTAATGTCTTTATGTCATTTTCCACTGATCCTTGCTTATTTATTTAAATTAAATTCAAAATTTTTTCTTGTCTACCAATCAACTCATAACATGTGGTGTTGATACATAAGTAATTTTGTATTTTTGAGATTTATGTGCACCAATACTCATAATAGTTTGTTAACAAAAAAATATACCTTAAACTCTAATCATGCATTTGTATGATTTAAACAAATATAAAGTAGAATTAAACATCTAGGCAATGCTAATAATCATGAAAGATTTCTTCCTAATGTACCAGTCCTAACTCAACTCATCAAGCTATAAAGTCTTTAATGCCTTCCCCCATCAATGATGCAAAAATGAAAAGCTAAACTAAGGTTGATTATAAAATATATTTAATATTCATCAAATTAGATTCAATTTAATTTGACTATCAATTCAAGGGCATAAACTTATGAAAGTCATAATACTTATACATGTAAGTGTTGTGGATAGTGATGTGAGTTTAAATAGCATGCGACTATTCTTAAAATTAAAGTAAAATCATTCTTTTGAAACTATTATAAAAATTGTAAATAGTTCTACAAAGACTACAAATAATATTGTTTAGATTATTTTTAGGACCTATAAATTGATCACAATAAGGTAAATAACCACACAAACCATACAAAAGTGATCAATAATGTAATTATAATAAATGAAAATATTATAAAGTTGTTATATTTCTTTAACAACTCAAAAAAAAGTAAAATAATTCAATAATTAAATGCTTAGTTGATCGTACAATAGATAAACAATTAACATGAAGTGTTCTATTTAAATCATAATAAAAAAATAAGCCATATAATATAATTTTTATGGATTATGAAATAAGAAACAAATACATATGAAATAAAAATAAAAATATCATCTATGTTTCTTCATTGTGGGCCCTTCTTTTTAGTCCATGTAGTGGTTGTAAAGCTTCTGAATACTCCTTAGATCATGAACTACGTATATTATAACTTATTTAAGAAAATATATTACATGCTCATCCACTTGC
Source organism: Cryptomeria japonica (assembly GCF_030272615.1). Lineage (NCBI taxonomy): Eukaryota > Viridiplantae > Streptophyta > Pinopsida > Cupressales > Cupressaceae > Cryptomeria > Cryptomeria japonica. Next base: position 1,975,175 of record NW_026728835.1, on the reverse strand, counting down.
TATTACATTACCTTTTTATGTTGTGGTTTATACAATTTTTATAACGCCTAACTTATAGTAAATAAATAAAAAGTTATATCAGTTTTTTTGGTTTGCAATCTATTAACTCAGAATAGAGAGTTTGTTTGACTTGCAACCTGCAAAACAATTGACTAACAATAAATGGGTTTGTCTCGCCTACAACCAAAATATCTTTATAATACAATAATTGATTTATGAATTTGTTACAAAAAAATAAATTATTATTTTAAAAAAGCTCTAATCAAATAACTACTTATCAAAATTAATAATTTGAAAATCATTAAATATTATCAATACTACACTCCAAGTATCTATAGGAATTCTTTTGTCTCTAATTTCTTTAATGTGTTGTAGGATCTATTTTCTCAACATAATAGCAAAATTTGCTCTAACATACACAATCTAATAATTATTTTTCTTATTTTATCTCTAAATTAAATTAAATATCATTTATTTTTATTTAGTTATATATAATGAAAATATTATAAAGATCATGATATACTACCCATTACTGTCTATGGTACTACCAAAGCTTCTCTTATTGCTGGTAGATATGCTACTTTTTTTAGAGGTGGTACTAGCTTTGTTGCTGGGTAAATTGATGGTGGGTTTCAATCTATAGCTCAAAATGTAAAAAAACCTCAACAACTAAACTATTATAGTTGCAATGGTGGGGGAAAGGGGGAGAGGACTAATACTTGTTTAAATAGTTCAACTGTTGGAGTTGTAGACATTGAAAAATTGTCCTAAGTCTTCGACGATACTTTTCACTAAACTTTTTTGTCTAAACTGATTAAATAATTTTAATTATTTAATTAATGTTAATATTCTTCTTCTAGTTTTCTATAATTAAATAATTCTAATTATTTAATTCTTGTTCTTCTCAACCATTAATTAAATAATCCTCATTATTTAATTAATGTTCATCATTGTCTCTTTCTAATCAATTAATCTTGATCTTAATCAACTAATCCTAACTATTCCTCTTTGATTAAATAATTTATTTAATAATTTAATCCCTTTATTCTAAATTAATTATTCTTTGATGATTAAATATTTATTTTAATTGTTTAATCCCCTTCTCCAAAATATTCAAATTAAATAAATATTTAATTTATTTAATTACAATGTGTGGGTGAAATACATAAATTTTATTTATTTATTTATGACCCCACTTTGGTCTTCCAGTTTCTAATTTTTATTTCCACTTTGGTATTCCGCTTTCTAATTTTTATCTCCATATTTATCTTTTCAACCTACCAATTTGGAAAAATTTGAGGATAATCAATTTATTTATTTATTAAATTCCCATATTATCTTCCTCGATTTGATTCTAGATTCCTTTCCAGATTTCTTCCACTTTTTCTTTGTCTCCTAATGGAAACTTTGCTATGTGTTTGATCGTAGCCGCTGATTCTTTCTATCTCCATATTAATCTCGTCCGTTGATTCAAAATCCTCTTTTCTATAAATTGATCTCTCATTGCTCATTTTCAACTACCACATTTTGAGTATCCTTGTGTTGTCATTTTTACTTTTGCTATCATCTTGATTGCAATCACACTTGCTTTGTAGGTGAGATCCACATGCAACAATTTGGAGGAGAAAGAAGAACAATGGAGGAGCAATGAAGGAGATATCTGCATTGTTGGTTTGTATTTTATTTTGATATTTCGTCTTCATTCCTTTATTGAATCTATTAGGACTCATTTTCATAACTTGTTGGTTTTTGTGGTTAGCTGACTCATATGTTATGAATCTTATCTCTGATTTCCTACATCCTATTTTTTGGTGAACCCAACATGAACATGCAAAAGCTAATAATTCTCTGAATCTATTTGCATGCAGGTTTTATGTGCTAATCCATTGTTGCATGCAGGTTTTTTGAGCTAATTTGTTGTTGCATGCAGGTTTTTTGTGCTAATATGTTGTTACATGCAGGTTTTTGGTGCTAATTTGTTGTTGCATGCAGGTTTATGTGTTGATCTATTGTTGCATGCAAGTTTTTTGAACTAATTTGTTGTTGCATGCATGTTTTATGAGAGGATCTATTATTGCATGTGGGTTTTATGGAGTGTAAACATTGATTCATGCAAGATTTATTAACATGAAATGAACAATAATTTTTCACAAAGTTTAATTAGAGGGTTTGAATGAACAATACTTTTTCACATAGCCTAACTAGGAGGTTTTAATGAACAAAAAAATTTCAGATAACCTAATTAGGAGGTTTTAATGAACAACAATTCTTCATATAGTTTAATTAGGAGGTTTGAATGAATCCTACAATTCTCGCGTAGTCTTAATTAGGATTGGATCAAATAACAACAAATTTCACATTTTATGCATGCAAAGGTTTTAAAATGAACAACAAATTGCATTTAATCAGGGTTTAAATTGATCAAATCTTTTTAAAATTAAGGTGGAATTAACCTCATCTAGTCTTAACTAGGATGCAAATGGATCAATGAACTCATATCATGCAAATTTTGAAGCAAGATTGTTTGTCTTAGTGTAGAGCACATTTTTAGTTGTAAAGAAACAAAGATTGGTTTTAGGACAAGAGGAGGGAGCTTACTAAGTCTTTTGGAAGACTCATTTTTCATGATATTTCTATGCAGGTGACCACAACTTTGGAGATTTCTAAGGATAAATTTCACTTGTTGTTGGACATTGTCTCTAGTAAAGATTGATAGATCTAAGATTAGTTATGCGAGACATTAGCCCTATTCAAGGTAGAATAATGAGATTTTTATAAGGAATTATTTGGCCTTTGAAGAGAGATATAACAAAAAATACTCTCATGAAACATTGGAGAAAGACTTTAGACTTCAAGATGATCAGGACCTGCATTAAGATGACATTGCAATTGAAGTAGTATGGTCAAATGATAATATATCTAAGATTAAACCACCCATAGGGTGAAATAAATTTGATATCTATAGTGAAAGCTTCAAATTTTGAAAGATTTATCTCTACATGGATGCTACTATAGGATAATATCTATTGCCTTTTTTGTATTATCTTTTGGCTAATGTTTTGTGACCTTATCATATTTTCATTTTCTCTATATACTTTGTGCTTGATGACATTATGAGTCATTTTTATTATACTTTGATCATTATACAATGGAGGATCACGAAAATTAAAGTTGCATTCATTATATGGAAGGGTTGTAAAAATAATGCTTTGTGTTTGCGCAACTCCCCCACCCATTTCTTCTTTGATTTTTTGATTCAAAAGTGGGGATTTGGGGTGGTAGCTCTACTGAGGTCAAGGGTCAATTCCCCTTCTTAGAGTAAAATAAGAAAATCATTTAACTTATTAATTATTTATTAATTAGGTTCCCTTTTACTTTATCATACTTAAAGCAAAATTCAAGCATGTGATTTTTTTGTCGATGAAGACACATTTCATAGTCTAATTTAATCCTTACTTGGGGTTGTATTGTATATTGTAATCATTTGGATAGTATTTAAAGAACAATTCAGTTTTGAAAGTTATGCAACAAAACAATTATTTTTTATTTGTTTGTGATTGGTGTTTTGATAGTAGATGATTTTTGAGAGTTGTGGGACTCAACAATCAACTCCGACATGGTATCAAACTATTAGGTTTGTGACTTTATATCTTTTTTAAATTAGGATATTCAACCCTTGAAAACAAATTCAATGCATCCTAGAGAAAAATAGACCTTGTCATAAGGTTTAAAACACCCACAAACCTTGAGATCAGCCATCATATTGTCAAAATTTTAGCACAACAATTTTTTTGGTGTAATTTTTAAAGTATTTTTTTTTTGTAGAGACGTATGAAATCCATACATGCACATAAATTTAATAGATTGTATATTGATGTACCATCCATGTTATGCCTATGTGGGTATTTGGTCATAGTACACATTTTTTTTTATTGTTACTGAACACAAATTGCGATTTTTTTAAAAAATAATGATGAGTATTAATCTTTTTATTTGTTGTACTATGTTTTATGCTTTTCTTTGTTAATGTTAGTGCACAATGTGAAACCACTCATTATTGCCACCAAACAATTGTGTCATTTATAAAATACCTTTGATAAGTGAACAACCATTTTTAACCGATCGACAAGGTTTTCATGATATTTAAACAATTTTACAACATTCTCTATGATTTTCAATCACATTTGGATGTTTCTTGATGTCATTTCTAGTAGTTTTAAAATAATTTATTATTATTATTATTATTTAAGGAGTATTTTGGTGGTTGAATAATATTCCAATAGTCGACATCACAATAACATTATTAGTTCCCTCGCCCAACCCCAAATCTACTTTTTCCCTAAAGGAGCCTTTTTTTTTACATAACTTGCACATCTAGTGTCAAAAATTGGTAAATAGAATATTATCAAAAAATTGGTTTTGAGTGCATTCCATTTGTGTAGGTCTTTTTATAAGATTTTGTTGGTATATTTAATCACTATTTAAAGTCAAATATTTATTTTTGGCATTTGAGAATGTAAATTTTCACATTTATCTCTAATTTTCATGATTCTTGTGATATTAAAAAGGTATTTTAAATCTCTTTATAACTAACCATAAAAAAATTTCAAAATCCACTCCAAGTATTCGTTATTCAGTTTATTTTTATTTCACACTTTAAAACATTACTTGGACATTTTTCGTACCTGTTTTTTTGTTGTTGTTGCATGAGATAAATTCATAAGCCCATCTATATACATTAAGGTAATTGGTCTTTGATTTTATTAGTTAAGGAGGTATCATGGGTTTTTTATTAATCCTTCTATGGTAATCTTGGAGAAGGCAACCTGACTCATCTTAGGTGGTTGAATACTTCTCCCTATCTTTGTGGACTTATGAATGAACCAAACATACCCGGGAGTAGAGTAACATAGAGCAATATCATTGACCATGTTGGAAAATTGATTTCTTATAGTGTTGATCCTAACACTATGTGTGTTGTATCAAACATTGATTATCCCCACACTTTCGACCATACTTTGTGAGATATATGGAAACCCTCATAACACTTCATTCCCATATTATTGTGTTAAATATTATCTCATTCACGTTGATTATGTAGATAACACACCAATGGAGTAGAATTTTTAGAGGATCTTGAGTATATCGTAAGTCTTGCATCTTTTGATGGTTCAGATAATTGTTTCCTTTATCCCACTCTTATCAAGATCACATATTCATCTTTTGTTGTTCCTTATGAGATTAATATTGAGCTATATACATAGCCCCTATTGATTCAACACAATAAGACATTCATCATCTTCCAAACACATCCTTATTTGTGGAGTTTCACATTGCATATAAATGGAAGATTCATTTGAGTACATTCATCTCCTCTTACATTACAACCCATCATCATTATCTATGGAGCTTGTTCTAAATTAATCATCATAGAGTTAAATTAGATAAGCATAGCTTGATTCTATCATATGGATATTTGAGCAATTTTTAGAGACACATTTATATTTGGATTCCCTATTCATCTATCTTATGTGAATGTCTTCTCCAATCACTAGTGGATCTATTTCTTCTGAGGCTAGAAATGTTATTTGTATGAAATGGATCATGTTATTCCTCGAGGATTTTATCTTTGCACATGAGCTACTTCTTAATGGGAGGATTCATATTCTCATCATCTCAAGATCTTATTGGAGGGACCTTTATCGTACTTATGTGACAAAAATACTTCAAGGGTCATACCAAGTCCTTTCTTCTTTCACTAGTATGTATTTATTTCATTCTCTCTTTTGGAAAGGAGTTTTTTTCCATGTGGTTTTCTCCATTTCTCTAAATATGAAAGATTCATTTGTTTGTATATAGGTGCCTCATTAGGCCTTGTAGCTAAGACCCATCCATGCGTTGGTCGTCATATTTTTAGTTTCTCTTTAAGTTTCACTCAAGGGTGTGTTAAAGTAAAATAGAAAAACTATCCATTTAATTGATTAATTAGGTCCCCTTTTTTAATCTATCATACTTAAGGTAAACTTAGGCACGTGCTTTGTTTGTCTCATAACATAGGATAAGGACATAAAATATGATCTAATTAATCCAATTTAAACATTACCCAAGATTTCATCTAGGGTTTACTTTTTCCTTTTTCCTTTTCCAACGATTCATTATTTTATTATATGATGTAATCATTTAGATGTTTTTTTGGATCAATACAATTCTCAAGGTTTCATAACAAATCAATATTTTCTTTGTCTATTATGTGTGTTTTAGTTGGTTGTAATTTTTGGGAGTTGTGTGGTTCAATAATCAACTCAAACACCCCTCATAGGATCATAGGGAAACACATTTTTCTTCTTAAGTGTCCTTCACATTATTCATTTCTGAGCAATTTTTAAAGTAAATTGACATGTCTAGGCTGTCCTAAAAATGCATCATTTTTTAATGTCTTTATGTCATTTTCCACTAATCCTTGGTTATTTATTTAAATTAAATTCAAACTTTTTTCTTGTCTACCAATCAACTCATAACATGTGGTGTTGATACATAAGTAATTTTGTATTTTTGAGATTTATGTGCACCAATACTCATAATAGTTTGTTAACAAAAAAAATATACCTTAAACTCTAATCATGCATTTGTATGATGTAAACCAATATAAAGTAGAATTAAACATCTAGGCAATGCTAATAATCATGAAAGATTTCTTCCTAATGTTCCAGTCCTAACTCAACTCATCAAAATATAAAGTCTTTAATGCCTTCCCCCATCAATGATGCAAAAATGAAAAGCTAAACTAAGCTTGATTATAAAATATATTTAATATTCCTGAAATTAGATTCAATTTAATTTGTGTATCAATTCAAGGGCATAAACTTATGAAAGTCATAATAGTTATACATGTAAGTGTTGTGGATAGTGATGTGAGTTTAAATAGCATGCGACTATTCTTAAAATTAAAGTAAAATCATTCTTTTGAAACTATTGTAAAAATTGTAAATAGTTCTACAAAGACTACAAATAATATTGTTTAGATTATTTTTAAGACCTATAAATTGATCACAATAATGTAAATAACCACACAAACCATACAAAAGTGATCAATAATGTAATTATAATACATGAAAATATTATAAATTTGTCATATTTCTTTAACAACTCAAAAAAAAGTAAAATAATTCAATAATTAAATACTTAGTTGATCGTACAATAGATAAACAATTAACATGAAGTGTTCTATTTAAATCATAATAAAAAAATAAGCCATATAATATAATTTTTATGGATTATGAAATAAGAAACAAATACACATGAAATAAAAATAAAAATATCATCTATGTTTCTTCATAGTGGGCCCTTCTTTTAAGTCCATGTAGTGGTTGTAAAGCTTCTGAATACTCCTTAGATCATGAACTACGTATATTATAACTTATTTAAGAAAATATATTACATGCTCATCCACTTGCTATTGCATTACCTTTTTATGTTTTGGTTTATACAATTTTTATAACGCCTAACTTATAGTAAATAAATAAAAAGTTACATCGATTTTTTTGGTTTGCAATCTATTAACTCAAAATAGAGAGTTCGTTTGACTTGCGACCTACAAAACAATTGACTAACAATAAATGGGTTTGTCTCGCCTACAACCAAATGGTCTTTATAATACAATAATTGATTTGTGAATTTGTTACAAAAAAATAAATTATTATTTTAAAAAAGCTCTAATCAAATAACTACTTATCAAAATTAATAATTTGAAAATCATTAAATATTATCAACACTACACTCCAAGTATCTATAGGAAGTCTTTTGTCTCTAATTTCTTTAATGTGTTGTAGGATCTATTTTCTCAACATAATAGCAAAATTTGCTCTAACATACACAATCTAATAATTATTTTTCTTATTTTATCTCTAAATTAAATTAAATATCATTTATTTTTATTTAGTTATATATAATGAAAATATTATAAAGATCATGATATACTACCCATTACTGTCTATGGTACTACCAAAGCTTCTCTTATTGTTGGTAGATATGCTACTTTTTTCGAGGTGGTACTAGCTTTGTTGCTGGGTAAATTGATGGTGGGTTTTAATCTATAGCTCAAAATGTAAAAAAACCTCAACAACTAAACTATTATAGTTGCAATGGTGGGGGAAAGGGGGAGAGGACTAATACTTGTTTAAATAGTTCAACTGTTGGAGTTGTAGACACTGAAAAATTGTCCTAAGTCTTCGACGATACTTTTCACTAAACTTTTTTGTCTAAACTGATTAAATAATTTTAATTATTTAATTAATGTTAATATTCTTCTTCGAGTTTTCTATAATTAAATAATTCTAATTATTTAATTTTTGTTCTTCTCAACCATTAATTAAATAATCCTCATTATTTAATTAATGTTCATCATTGTCTCTTTCTAATCAATTAATCTTGATCTTAATCAACTAATCCTAACTATTCCTCTTTGATTAAATAATTTATTTAATAATTTAATCCCTTTATTCTAAATTAATTATTCTTCGATGATTAAATATTTATTTTAATTTTTTAATCCCCTTCTCTAAATTATTCAAATTCAATAAATATTTAATTTATTTAATTACCATGTGTGGGTGAAATATATAAATTTAATTTATTTATTTATGACCCCACTTTGGTCTTCCAGTTTCTAATTTTTATTTCCACTTTGCTATTCCGCTTTCTAATTTTTATCTCCATATTTATCTTTTCAACCTACCAATTTGGAAAAATCTGAGGATAATCAATTTATTTATTTATTAAATTCCCATATTATCTTCCTCGATTTGATTCTAGATTTCTTTCCAGATTTCTTCCACTTTTTCTTTGTCTCCTAATGGAAACTTTGCTATGTGTTTGATCGTAGCCACTGATTATTTCTATCTCCAGATTAATCTCGTCCGTTGATTCAAAATCCTCTTTTCTATAAATTGATCTCTCATTGCTCATTTTCAACTACCACATTTTGAGTATCCTTGTGTTGTCATTTTTACTTTTGCTATCATCTTGATTGCAATCACACTTGCTTTGTAGGTGAGATCCACATGCAACAATTTGAAGGAGAAAGAAGAACAATGGAGGAGCAATGAAGGAGATATCTGCATTGTTGGTTTGCATTTTATTTTGATATTTCGTCTTCATTCCTTTATTGAATCTATTAGGACTCATTTTCATAACTTGTTGGTTTTTGTGGTTAGCTGACTCATATGTTATGAATCTTATCTCTGATTTCTGACATCCTATTTTTTGGTGAACCCAACATGAACATGCAAAAGCTAATAATTCTCTGAATCTATTTGCATGCAGGTTTTATGTGCTAATCCATTGTTGCATGTAGGTTTTTTGAGCTAATTTGTTGTTGCATGCAGGTTTTTGGTGCTAATATGTTGTTGCATGCAGGTTTTTGGTGCTAATTTCTTGTTGCATGCAGGTCTATGTGTTGATCTATTGTTGCATGCAAGTTTTTTGAGCTAATTTGTTGTTGTATGCAGGTTTTATGAGATGATCTATTATTGCATGTGGGTTTTATGGAGTGTAAACATTGATTCATGCAAGATTTATTAACATGAAATGAACAATAATTTTTCACATAGTTTAATTAGAGGGTTTGAATGAACAATACGTTATCACATAGCCTAACTAGGAGGTTTTAATGAAAAAAAAAATTTCACATAACCTAATTAGGAGGTTTTAATGAACAACAATTCTTCATTTATTTTAATTAGGAGGTTTGAATGAATCCTACAATTCTCACGTAGTCTTAATTAGGATTGGATCAAATAACAACAAATTTCACATTTTATGCATGCAAAGGTTTTAAAATGAACAACAAATTGCATTTAATCAGGGTTTAAATTGATCAAATCTTTTTAAAATTAAGGTGGAATTAACCTCATCTAGTCTTAACTAGGATGCAAATGGATCAATGAACTCATATCATGCAAATTTTGAAGCAAGATTGTTTGCCTTAGTGTAGAGCACATTTTTATTTGTAAAGAAACAAAGATTGGTTTTAGGACAAGAGGAGGGAGCTTACTAAGTCTTTTGGAAGACTCATTTTTCATGATATTTCTATGCAGGTGACCACAGCTTTGGAGATTTCTAAGGATAAATTTCACTTGTTGTTGGACATTGTCTCTAGTAAAGATTGATAGATCTAAGGTTAGTTATGCGAGACACTGGCCCTATTCAAGGTAGAATAATGAGATTTTTATAAGGAATTATTTGGCCTTTGAAGAGAGATATAACAAAAAATACTCTCATGAAACATTGGAGAAAGACTTTAGACTTCAAGATGATCAGGACCTCCATTAAGATGACATTGCAATTGAAGTAGTATGGTCAAATGATAATATATCTAAGATTAAACCACCCATAGGGTGAAATAAATTTGATATCTATAGTGAAAGCTTCAAATTTTGAAAGATTTATCTCTACATGGATGCTACTATAGGATAATATCTATTGCCTTTTTTGTATTATCTTTTGGCTAATGTTTTGTGACCTTATCATATTTTCATTTTCTCTATATACTTTGTGCTTTATGACATTATGAGTCATTTTTATTATACTTTGATAATTATACAATGGAGGATCATGAACATTAAAGTTGCATTCATTATATGGAAGGGTTGTAAAAATAATGCTTTGTGTTTGCGCAACTCCCCCACCCATTTCTTCTTTGATTTTTTGATTCAAAAGTGGGGATTTGGGGTGGTAGCTCTACTGAGGTCAAGGGTCAATTCCCCTTCTTAGAGTAAAATAAGAAAATCATTTAACTTATTAATTATTTATTAATTAGGTTCCCTTTTTCTTTATCATACTTAAAGCAAAATTCAAGCATGTGATTTTTTTGTCGATGAAGACACATTTCATAGTCTAATTTAATCCTTACTTGGGGTTGTATTGTATATTGTAATCATTTGGATAGTTTTTAAAGAACAATTCACTTTTGAAAGTTATGCAACAAAACAATTATTTTTTATTTGTTTCTGATTGGTGTTTTGATCGTAGATGATTTTTGAGAGTTGTGGGACTCAACAATCAACTCCGACATGGTATCAAACTATTAGGTTTGTGACTTTATATCTTTTTTAAATTAGGATATTCAACCCTTGAAAAAAATTCAATGCATCCTAGAGAAAAATAGACCTTGTCATAAGGTTTAACACACCCACAAACCTTTAGATCAGCCATCAAATTGTCAAAATTTTACCACAACAATTTTTTTGGTGTAATTTTTAAGGTATTTTTTTTTGTAGAGACGTATGAAATCCATACATGCATATAAATTTAATAGATTGTATATTGATGTACCATCCATGTTATGCCTATGTAGGTATTTGGTCATAGTACACATTTTTTTTTATTGTTGGTGAACACAAATTGCGATTTTTTTTAAAAATAATGATGAGTATTAATCTTTTTATTTGTTGTACTATTTTTTATTCTTTTCTTTGTTAATGTTAGTGCACAATGTGAAACCACTCATTATTGCCACCAAACAATTGTGTCATTTATAAAATACCTTTGATAAGTGAACAACCATTTTTAACCGATCGACAAGGTTTTCACGATATTTAAACAATTTTACAACATTCTCTATGATTTTCAATCACATTTGGATGTTTCTTGATGTCATTTCTACTAGTTTTAGAATAATTTATTATTATTATTATTATTTAAGGAGTATTTTGGTGGTTGAATAATATTCCAATAGTTGACATCACAATAACATTATTAGTTCCCTCGCCCAACCCCAAATCCTACTTTTTCCCTAAAGGAGCCTTTTTTTTGACATAACTTGCACATCCAGTGTCAAAAATTGGTAAATAGAATATTATCAAAAAATTGGTTTTGAGTGCATTCCATTTGTGTAGGTCTTTTTATAAGATTTTGTTGGTATATTTAATCACTAGTCAATGTCAAATATTTATTTTTGGCATTTGAGCATGTAAATTTTCACATTTATCTCTAATTTTCATGATTCTTGTGATATTAAAAAGGTATTTTATATCTCTTTATAACTAACCATAAAAAAAATTCAAAATCCACTCCAAGTATTCGTTATACAATTTATTTTTATTTCACACTTTAAATAATTACTTGGACATTTTTCGTACCTATTTTTTTGTTGTTGTTGCATGAGATAAATTCATAAGCCCATCTATATACATTAAGGTAATTGGTCTTTGATTTTATTAGTTAAGGAGGTATCATGGGTTTTTTATTAATCCTTCTATGGTAATCTTGGAGAAGGCAACCTGACTCATCTTAGGTGGTTGAATACTTTTCCCGATCTTTGTGGACTTATGAATGAACCAAACATACCAGGGAGTAGAGTAACATAGAGCAATATCATTGACCATGTTGGAAAATTGATTTCTTATAGTGTTGATCCTAACACTATGTGTGTTGTATCAAACATTGATTATCCCCACACTTTCGACCATACTTTGTGAGATATATGGAAACCCTCATAACACTTCATTCCCATATTATTATGTTAAATATTATCTCATTCACGTTGATTATGTAGATAACACACCATTGAAGTAGAATTTTTAGAGGATCTTGAGTATATCGTAAGTCTTGCATCTTTTGATGGTTCAGATAATTATTTCCTTTATCCCACTCTTATCAAGATCACATCTTCATCTTTTGTTGTTCCTTATGGGATTAATATTGAGCTATATACATAGCCCCTATTGATTCAAAACAATAAGACATTCATCGTCTTCCAAACACATCCTTATTTGTGGAGTTTCACATTGCATATAAATGGAAGATTCATTTGAGTACATTCATCTCCTCTTACATTACAATCCATCATCAAATGTTATCTTTGGAGCTTGTTCTACATTAATCATCATAGAGTTAAATTAGATTAGCATTGCTTGATTCTATCATATGGTTATTTGAGCAATTTTTAGAGACACATTTATATTTGGATTCCCTATTCATCTATCTTATGTGAATGTCTTCTCCAATCACTAGTGGATCTATTTCTTCCGAGGCTAGAAATGTTATTTGTATGAAATGGATCATGTTATTCCTCGAGGATTTTATCTTTGCACATGAGCTACTTCTTAATGGGAGGATTCATATTCTCATCATCTCAAGATCTTATTGGAGGGACCTTTATCGTACTTATGTGACAAAAATACTTCAAGGTCATACCAAGTCCTTTCTTCTTTCACTAGTATGTATTTATTTC
>NW_026728835.1:1928642-1961444 GCF_030272615.1 Cryptomeria japonica | reverse complement strand
CTACAAAATTGAAAAAACATATCATACACATCATTACATTAAAAAAATTATTGTTTATTTTAAATGTACATATCAGTACAATGTATCTAGATGAAAGTGCATACCGTAAATGGGGCACCAACATCTCTAGGTATTGAGGTAACATGATGTCGGTTCCTTAATGACGTGGTATGATCCATCCTCTGTTCAGAAAAAATTGACTCATGTTATGGTTCATATGTGTATATATAAGGAATTTAATATTGCACTGTAAATTATATAAATAAATTTGTACCTATGTAGGTTGATCATCGTCTGCCCACAGGAGATCAACATATGAAGAGACGACATTAGCACATGCAGGCTCCTTGACATCATCATAACCACCATGGGCAACATCAACATCATCAAAATCACCATCTCCTCTAGGGGCAGCCTCACTCTGTGGACCCGTACATACATCCCCACAACTCGTGCAAACATGTCCTAAGCTGGGGGCATCCCTCACCTCGTGCAACTATTGTAACAAATTGCCCTACAAGGCACTCCCACTGCTCGATGATGGACAGGTGCTGGAACAATTGGTGATGGAAGAGGAACCAATGGATCATCACGCACACGGTTTCTAATCCTGTCGCTCAATTTTGCTCCTGGCCTATCCTGGGGCATGCCTCTCCCAACCCCCTGAAATGATCTAATATCAAAATAATTGGGCTTTTTGCCAATTCAAATTCGGCCCATAATTTCTTCAAAAAATGCATCGGGACCTCATGATTGGAGTGTGGTGGATGGTCAAAGACCATCCACCACTGCTCCCAAAAGTGTCTAGCAATGTCTAAGTGCCTACACCATCGAATAGAGATCCGTGGCTTCTTTGGATCTATCTCTTCACCCGTCTTAGGGTTCACAAAATATTGTTTCAAATCCATTTTTATTATTTTTAATTCATTGACTTGTTTGTATGTGAGGCCATCAACTTAAAATGCACACAATCCCTCCAGCCAACTACGATATCTATCTAGCTCGCTATCTAAAGCCTTCACAGACTGTACAATGCCTTGCATATTATCTGCAAGGCGTAACAAATGTGGAGGTGGATGAGGCTCACGTCTAATAGTATGGATATCTCTAATCAAAGAATCAATATTCGTCCTAATTGTCTGCCTCAATTGATCGGGTGGAGGTGGAGGTAGAGGTGGAGGGGGTGGAGGTGGAGGTGGTGATAGACCTAATAGCTCATCTATCTAAAACTCATCCATTATGTGAAAATAATCTGCATATATATATACAAACATGAAAATTTATAATTACAATTACAAACATGAAAATTTACAATTACAATTACAAACATGAAAATTTACAATTACAAACTATTTAATTTACATTTCACCTTCTAAATAAACTTATAATTAAATACAATTTAGCAACTTAAATATAAAAAAAGGAAACTCACATAGATCTATAATATTATTGATAGGTGGGTAATAATAAGCATCATTTAAAAAATATTATCCACTTAAATCAAAGTATAAAAAATATTCTACAAAATAAAACATCATAATGCCCATGCAACTCAAACAATACTTTTTAACATCTAAAGATGAATTAGTATAAGTTCCATCAAAATCATAAAAATAATCATGAGAGAGAGAGAGAGAATAGATGATGAATAAATGATTCCATTGATTTAGATAATGAAGGTAGCTTCCATGGAATTACAATTTAGTACCCTTGCAATATTTAACCATTATCGTCAATGAGGCTACCACTTTATATTTTCAAGTTGATAGGATTCAATTCAACTACTCTCTTTTGGTTAAATTAACTAAATCCATTAAAGTCATAAGTTATATCTATGAACTTGTCAATACATGTACTACTTTGTTGTGTTCTTTGCTAGAATCATTGGATGATTTAGTGATCGCAACTAGTAGTACTACACTAAGTTGAAGCTTGAATAAATAGTAGGTTCTCTACTCTTGGAGGAGTTAAAATAAAAAAAAATCTTTTTTTTTTTATATTCAATTTTATATTGGTATTTTCTTGTTCAAAGTCGCAACCCACAAAATGTGATTCCAATATTGATCTATATTTGATTCTTATTTTTATTAAATCTGCCACTAGTGTGATTTATTGTCCTCTTAACTTAAATCAGGCTATGTAAATTTAAAGCCTCGTAACTTTTGGTAGAGAGCATATTTTTTCATTCTTCATGTGGCATTGAAAAGGTGGTTCATACATCTTCATAGATCACACAATTATTTTCTAGAATATTCCCTCATATTTTATATTTTATTTTTTGTGATTTCACATTCTAGTCATTTACTTGGACATCTTGGCACTTGAAAATGAACGTCTTACATGAGATAAAGATGGCTAAGAATGGGAAGTGCATCTTATCTTGCATCAATCAACCTACCTAAAAACTGGAAATTTCCTATCCTATGTACACTTCAGCTGAAATTAGAATCGCATCTAAAGATAGAACGTAACTAAATCCAAAATAACAAAATTGCCATAAAATAAAGTCTAAAGTTTGAACATCAGTTAACTCACTGCTAGAATAAAATCTTCACATGCAAAGCATCTAGTCTAAGAAAAAAAGCCTAAAGACTTTTATCATTCGACTCCTTATGAATTCACCCATCTTCATTTGCATTTGTTCATTAATCAACACGACTCGCGCAATCCAAGCTTCCATATTAATTTCCTTCATTTTTCGCCACTTCTATTTTAGTTCTTCAATTTGAAAATCCTTGAGTGGCTCTTCCAACATATCACTTCTTAAAACTAACTGTAACAGTAACCATGATTTAAATCCAAACCCTAACCATTAACCTAACTATAACAATAATGTAAACCCTAACTATAATCCTAAACTTAACCCTTAACCCTAATCCTAATAGAAAACCAAAATGAACCCTATTCCTTATATAATTAGGCCTACTATATTTTAAACCAAATCAAATCCTAATCCTAATAGTAAACCAAAATTAACCCTAATCCTTATTGAATTGGGCATACTATTTTGATTCCAATCCTAACTGTAATTCTAAATCTAGTATTGAACCAAATGGAATCCTAAATCTAACACTGTACCAATCCAAAACATATAAATATACAATAATATATAATTTGAAATTAATTTATTTCATGTCTTCCAATTCATGTTGCAACTGCTACTAGCTTATATATATTTAATAATATATATAGAATAAGCCGAGACATATCCTTCTCGAGGCACCTATTGCAATTTAATGTTGATAAATTCATAAAAAATAGGCCCCTCTAGAAGGATATCTCTTGGCTTATTATATATATACAAGCTAGCACATTTACTGTGAAAATTTAAAAAAAGGAAATCTCTTGCGCAGACATTAAGTGGTCGGACCCACAAGAATCTATCAGAACCCATCATTTAATGTATATTATTACTGACGTTGTTGTTGTCTGTTTTCAAATATATTGGTTTCATTGTCGGTCTCGTTCCTTAGTGCAACGGTTTTCAGAACGATTTTATTTACTTCCCATTCAACAGAGTTTGCATTGCAACACGCTTAACAAGCTGAAACTTACCACTTTGGACCCCACAATTTGGGTCAAATAATATCATAAAACATAAAATTATATAAGTGAATAGCCCTCAGTTTCAACTTTTCTCAAAACTATAAATTTGTTATACTTTATTTGAGTTTTCTCTCTCGTTTTAATAAATCAAAATTTGTTACTAAAAATAATGACATGTTCGAGATGACAAGAAAAATAGTAAATGATGTCAAAAAATCCTTGAAAAATAACCTTGCACTCTACATCAATACTTTATTTCAATGAAATATTTTAAAAGATAAAGTATAATCTAGATGCAAATATTTATGTGTTATGGTCACTCAAAATCTAGATTATAATTAGTCGATAGGCTATATTTGGTGGCAATGGCCACCGGATTCGTCGACAATCAGACGCCATTCTTTTTTCCCAATAGTTTTACCAATTGGTTTTCAAGAATACCCTTGCCTGTCTTGTTACGGTTGTTTTTAGGAACTGGTGTTGTCATCATTTGATTTTGACCAATGAATTGGAGGCGTGCATTCCATTAAGTTTTTAAGGTTGTCAACTGTCAGCATTACACAATAGTTTGCTCATACTGTACACTGGATATAATGTGATTTTATGCATGTAGAAGGAGGAGATCTTTGATTTTTCCCAAATATATCTTATCGTACCAGAACCCTCTGAATTTATCCGTTTGATATGTTGTTTGTGTCTTGATGTTTCTGACCTAACAAACAACTACTATTCCCACCATTAAATCATAATAGTTGCAAGCATACCAGAGAGCTTGAGCTTGAATGCCATCTTTCTCTTTCTAGCCATGTCAATACAACTCCCTTACCCAATATGCTTTCTCGGCTCCCCTTTTATAGTTAATACAATGTAGAGGATAACAATGCATGATTGACTTGAATGGAAGTTCCAATGGATGACTGGCATTGACCAAAATTTAATACTTCAACAACCCTTCCAGCATGATCATCCCTTCCAAATCCATTAAAGCAGAATCAACAAATAGCATTTCCTTCTTTTTTGATTGCCTGCGCTAATTTATCATTCCATTATACATTTCACAGAGTGGAGTGATATGCTTGTAATTGTGATCAAGGGGTAGGCTTAACCCTTGGAACAATGATGTAGTTGGTAAGATTATTAATGAAATTAGGTGGCAAAGTGAATGCAAAGTATGGCCTACTGCGTTACCAACATGGACAAACTATATAAAAAATGGTACCTCCATCTACCCCCATCTAATGCATCTATTTGTAAATTAACCACCTCCATAGCCTATTTAAAGTTGGCCTTTGACCATAGTGAAGCAAGGTATTGAGGAAGTGAAATTTTTTGTTAGTAAATCTCTCTGAAAGGTAAGTTCTTGGCTTCATGTTTGTTCATGGTTGTTTGCAATTTTCACAAATAGTGGAAGAATGTTATGTTATAAATAAATGTATGCAATTTCTTTCTTTGTTTTTAAAAGTTCTTTGTGTGTCCTGTAATGCCCGCCAAAACAGCTTAGAAAAACTAAACATATAACATACTAATGGAGATAAAAAATAAAATTAACATCTAATAACAACTAATGTAACACATAACATCTCCATCTAACTACATTCATTAACCATTTTCCCATTATGAACATACTTCATTACACATTTCATTAATCAACGCAAGCGGAAATAACATAACACCATTAATATTTCCCTAATGACATCCCACTCACATGACAAACATATTCCATCTTGAATTAATGCATCATATTTAATTTCCTAATCATGAGATATGAAACCTACTAGATTATCCATCCATCATGATATGCATAATGTTCTATAATTCTACTAGGATATTACATTTATTCTTTTAAAAATGCAAGACAACCCCTTAATTCTACATTCTTTTTATGCACCAAAACCAAATATGTTTTAACCCATCATTCCCTATCTACATGCTCTTTATCATTTTCCATGACAATGCAATCCTATTGCATGAGTATAATCCATCTAAACTCACTTCAATCACATTTAATACTAACATGATCTCATTCCATCTATTGATTATCTACTCATAATGTATAAACTATATTTCCAAGTCCATTTCCTATTAGCTATATTCTAAGGCCTCAATACCTTTTAATCCAAATTTTATTTTACATTCTATTATACATCCTAAACATTCCATAAAATAGTACAATTAAACCATAATGCAACTCCATTTCTCTTTCAAGGTACAAAAGATCACATCCTTACAATAATAAAATTACATCTCTAATGTCTTATTATAATTTATGACATAATTCTAATTTCCAACTACTACATACAAGAATATTACATTACATAAACTCCATTATATTCATTACATAAATCTTCTACAAGGTACATCCATAATCATCATGAAGAAGAATACACATCCATGCACGAAGAATCGAAGAGAATGTCCAAATGGCTTAAAAGCATGAACCACTCGACAATGTGGAACCAAAGGAACCACCCCCCATGCTAGGAGATGAAACAAGGTCCCAACACACACACTAAACCTAAATTGGCACCCTAACCAAAGAAAATAACTACACAAGGACTCTCATGCAAGAACCCATACATTACTACAAGAATAAACTCCCAAAGGCACACAACTTAACAAGACATTAATGCTTCCAACAAGGCATAATCATAAATCATCAAGAGGGACACATGTAGGAGTGGAGTGTCATCACATGCCATGCTCAATAGAAAATAACATAAGGCACTAGCCTGGTGGACACATGGAGCCATCTCAACATATGAAAGACTAAGGGAGATTAGCTTATTGTCTTCACGACCTTCTCATGCTTATCCTAAAACATCCTCTGCAGGACTAAGTCATGAGGCTCAAATCAATTTATTATCTTATTAATGAATCTAGCTACCCAACCCATCAATTATTAGGTTATCACTTATTTATGAATCATGGTAAACTCCAATGTGCCCTGTGGTCTAGTTTTCATGCATCTTTACAAGGAACCGCATGCAAGCTTATCTCTCGTGACTCTATTCATTACAAGGAATCCCACTCCCCCTAATATGGCTCAACAATAAATCACAAGAGGCTCTAAACCATAATAAAATATGAAAATATAACATACATATGCAACCAAGAACATCCACACATACTGTTGCAACATACGCAAGGATACAACAACATCAAATATAACAAAATGAGCCTCTTGCCCAATAAAAGCATCCCAACAACCAAATAACTTCTCAAATAGAGAAACATTTCTTAGAAAGCGTATAGAGCCGTGAGCGACATTCTAAGGAAACCAAAAACATACTTTTCAGAAGCAACTATACAAAAACACCATATAATATAAAGTTTCTCCCCAAATATTTATTTTCAAAACTATATTATACCCATTGAATAAATATTATTTTCAACCCATCTCCCACAAACAATGTGTAGACACAAAGCATACAGGGAAGCCATTAAAATAGAAATAATACAAATGCTCAAGCTCCAACCTGCAACCAGAAGTGATGGAATGTAGTTGTAGAAGAGATCCCCACAAAGACAAGCCAAAATCCAACCAAGCTCCAGCCAAAATCTAAGTGTAAATCCAAAGCCAAAGGAAAAATGTTTGCAAAATGTGTTCATACACCCCACTTAGGAAATGAAAGTCAAATTATTAAATAAACATAAGCTATAAATTAATTAATTAATTATTATCTCATAAATAATCAAGCCAATATCATTTAACGGTAGGTGGGGAATATAATAAACTCATTTACTCTTGTAATAAGAGAAATAGCTAAAATTATATAAAATATCATTTACCAAGTAACAAGAGAAATGTAATAAGATATTATAAAGTATTGATTACTAATGCACAAACAATAATGACCATGCCCTATTAAATATCTAATCCGACCATTTAAAATAAAACCAATTAAATAATTAAATATATGTTGCCAAGGCTAATAAAATAAAAGCTGACTAAATAAATAAATATAAAATAACCAAGGCTCAATAAATAAATTAAAAGCCACAAATAAATATTAACCAACATTAAAATATAAAAGCCCTATTAAATAATAAACAATAAATAAATATATGCCAATTAAACAATAAATCAATAATAAATAAATAAATAAACATTAAATACCAAATAAGTAATTAAACCATAAACATTAAATGAATAAATAAATAAATAATTAAATAATTAAATATCAAATAAATGATCAAACCTCAATAAAGATTAAACAATAAATACCAAATAAATATTAAAATCACACAAAATAAATAACCATCAAATATCAAATAATTAAATTATACTCAAAGCCAATAAATTTAATGCATTAAAATAAGCATTATTAATTATAAAACCACACATCAAGGATCACATAATGAATCTAAACATAATCAAATAAATCAACCGTGTCTAAACATACTCACAATACTGAAAAGATCAAACTCACTAACTGACGTGGCGAATTATGCCAAGACGCTACGACACTTGGTGCACATCTTAGACCTAGAGTAAGTGAGAGGAACTCATGTCATATCCAAACCACATAAGCCAGTGGAATTAAAGGCACGCTTAGACATGTGAATCTGGGTTACATAGTCGATGTTTGGTACTTGCAAGGTCCTACAACCACAAAACGATAATACAACATATACATATATATCATAACAGACAAGTGATAGAGAGTTGTGTCGACACATCCTGCTCGCAATGAGTGATGTGGAATCGTATCTATCACAAAGATAGTAAAAAATATCTCATAATAATCTCATCAAATGTAATCATGAAATAGGGTTAGCATAATCATAATCACCATCAAATCCATGATCAATATAATCTATCGATAATGTATCACATAGTAAGCATATAGTATCCATCAAATCACATGATCAATAATGATAGTATCAACATCGTATAAATCATCCAAAATAGAATATGCCCAATAATTTTTATCATCACAATGCGTAACTAAAACACATGAATAAACATCATCCAAACCATCATAAATAGTCGAGATAAGTCTACCACGCATGAAATAAAAGTCAACTCTAATCAAAACAAGTCAACTCAAGGGTGGACACTACATCCTCCTCCACTTAGACTCGATTTACTCCTAGAAGTCGTAAGAGTTAGGGTGACAACTAGAAAACATTAGTTAAAAGATTCCTTTTAACATAAACATATTATAACAAATTTGTGGAAGTCCGGGCGTTGGAAAATGCGCTCTTATAAACGAGGGCCCGTTTATGCTTCGGGTTCCCGAGCCGAAAGGTAGCGGGGGCCCGAAGCAAAAATAAACAGGCCCTCGTTTTGTTCTAAAACGGGGGCCCGCTTTTTACAAACGAGGGCCCGCTTTTTTAAAAACGGGCCCCCGGTTTTAAATCGTATTTTTCCTTTTTTTTCCTCAAGCCGCCCTTGTTTGAAAACGGGGGCCTGTTCTGTCAAATTTGATTCCACAACCCACCACCTGACTCGGGATTAGGCCTGAGATAGGCCTAGGATGGCCACACCTAAGACATGGACCTGCAAATTCAAATCTCCATGAATGAAAGCACAAATATGATCTTCTGAAATAATTTACGTGCCTGTAATTAGAGAATTTTTATACGAAATTAAAACCCATTTTAGATTGTACTGTCTAGATTCTAAATATGTAAATTTATTTAAAAATTGATTATTTTAACTATTTTTCATTTAATTTATACTAAATCGGGTCCATAAACTTGAAATATTAACTAATTTTGTTAATTTAATAACTTTTTTATTTTAATGAATTTTGAAAAAAAAATTATATGTCATCAATCTACACAAAATTCTTTTCTATTTAACAAAAAAAATAAAAAAAAATGTTCAGTTTATGTCAAATTATGTGGGTCGTACACGTCAAATTTTAAAAAACATAATTACGGTCATTAAAAATAAAATATTTTTAAAAAAAATACAGAAAAATATGCTCATCAATCTTTAGTGAGTTACAAACCATTTCCCAAAACGGTTTGAGAAAATAATTTTAATTGTGTCAAAAAGTGTGGGTCGTACACATGCATGGTATGGTCGTGAAACATGCATTTTTAAAAAATAGTTTTTTAGAACTCCATTCCAAAAGTTATTTTTTATTATGTGGGTATTAAAATAAATTACATACTTGGAAAGTAAACTCAGAGGGATATCTTTTATATTCCTGACTTTTTCCAAGATTCAATATCCAAGTGTTTCAAAATTTAAGCTCAAATGAGACAAAATCTGAAAATCAGGGAAAACACTTCCACTTTTTGGCCAAAAAGTGGACTCATCTTCTTGAACTGACCCATATGCATCATTCTATTCAAACACACTTGGACTACCATTACTTGATTATTATCATTCATAGACTATGTATTTTCAACATTTCAAGGAAAATTGACATTTAGAAACCCAGTACAAATTCATACGACTACTTATCATAAATTATCTCACCAACATTTGTGAAGGAAGCACTTTATTAAAATTCAAATAAGGTAAGGAGGTAACATTCTTTCTTAATCTATCCATCTAATCAATCAAAAACATTTCTTCAAAGCCACACATCTCCTACTCAAGGCTAAAACTTTTATCTTGCCAAACCAAATAAATACACTATGGTATTATTACAACTCCTACATATTCAATGCATCAATCCTCACTTCAATACACATATTTATATCATCTAGTCTTTTAACTTATTGGTTTTGTGATTTTTTTTTTTTTAAATGGTGAGATATTCTATCTAATCAATTTTTCCTTTTTAAAAGAACAGAGATCATGAATGCAATACTTAAATTTCAACCTTCATTGCAAATTTATTACATCCAAAATTCTCTTTAATATATGCAAATTCATTCCACCAATGATGATTTCGACCCTTTTATTTCACAAACTCTTAAGTATTTGAAACGTTTACCCAAAAGAGAGATGAGAAAGAAAGGATACTACCACACCATCAATACACACACAAATTTGTGCATAATCAGTTGAATTTCCTAGTCATGTCAAATGCAGCTACTTACATCCTTTTATGATATGCAATTTCAACTTTCCATATGGTCTCCTAATTATTACAAAAGCAACTATAAATATCAAATTTATTGAAATATATGATTTTCTCAAACAATCTTTTCTTACATGCAGAATCAAACATATACAAATAGTTGATAGTTCTATTGGGTACCCATACATCACTAACTAACTTTCTTATGTTACAAATAGGAGATTAAAATAAGGAAAAGGTATTATTAAGCTACTTTTATATATACAGATGCATCACATACAAGTTCTTCGATTTCACATCATGATCTATACTAAATTATTCCTAAATGCATAATAAAAACACTTCATCTTGCTATCCATAGGAAGATCAACATAACAAACTAATTTTATGAACATAACATTAGTTAAGAGGATACACACATTCTTTTCTCATTCTACTACATAATTATTTATATATAAAGAGAACAACCTTTATCATTCAAGTAAGCACTAGAAATTTGCAAGGCAAGCAAGATCGGATAGGATCGTATAGACATTTCTCTTATTCTAAAGACATGCATATGAAGTGAATACATACTTTGCTTAAAATTATGATTCCTAAAAGGCATTAGAGAAAACACAAGGCACAAACATCTAAGATTTTTGAAATTCCAATGACACTTCTTCCAACACAAATCTCAAAGAGAAACTTGATTCAAAGGAACGTCAAAGCACATTCACAAGACTAATAGCAACATCCTTAACCATAGATCCCAGTGTTTGCAACATGGGCTCTGATACCAAATGTAATGCCCGCCAAAACACCCTAGAGAAACTAGACATCTAACATACTAATGGAGATAAAAAATAATTTATTAACATCTAATAACAACTAATGTAACACATAACATCTCCATCTAACTACATTCATTAACCATTTACCCATTATGAACATACATCATTACACATTTCATTAATTAACACGAGCGGAAATAACATAACACCATAAATCTTTCCCTAGGGTACTTCAATATCATTACTTAATTTAACTTCCATAATGACATCCCACTCACACGACAAACATATTTCATCTTGGATTAATGCATCATATTTAATTTCCTAGTCATGAGATATGCAACCTACTAGATTATATATCCATCATGATATGCATTATGTTCTATCATTCTACTAGCATATTGCATTTCTTCTTTTAAAAATGCAAGACAACCCCTTAATCCTACATTCATTTTATGCACCAAAACCAAATGTGTTTTAACCAATCATTCCCTATCTACATGCTCTTTATCCTTTTCCATGACAATGCAATCTTATTGCAAGGGTATAATCCATCTTTACTAATCCATCTAAACTTACTTCAATCGCATTTAATACTAATATGATCTCATTCCATCTATTATGATTATCTACTCATAATGTATAAAATATATTTCCTTATTTCTTTACTTAAGCATGAGCAAGCACAACATCACAATAATCCTTCAATCATAGAGTACATTTATTAAATTGAAAACATATAGAATTAAAAATCCATTACTTTTAATACAAGTGCATGGCATTCATCATATAAAACTCATTTACTATTCATCTAGCATGATATACATTCAATTACTATGCAAATCAATCCATTTCCTTAATCCTACATTCATTTTATGCACCAAAACCAAATGTGTTTTAACCCATCATTCCCTATCTACATGCTCTTTATCCTTTTCCATGACAATGCAATATTATTGCATGGGTATAATCCATCTTTACTAATCCACCTAAACTTACTTCAATCTCATTTAATACTAATATGATCTCATTCCATCTATTATGATTATCTACTCATAAAGTATAAACTATATTTTCTTATTTCTTTACTTAGGCATGAGCAAGCACAACATCACACTAATCCTTCAATCATAGAGTTCATTTATTAACTTGAAAACATATAGAACTATAAATCCATTACTTTTAATACAAGTTCATGGCATTCATCATATAAAACTCATTTACTATTCATCTAGCATGATATACATTCCATTGCTATGCAAATCAATCCATTTCCTATTAGCTATATTCTAAGGCCTCAATACCTTTTAATCCCAATTTTCTTTTACATTCCATTATACATCCTCAAAATTACATAAAATAATACAATTAAACCATATTGCAACTCCCATTCTATTTGAAGGTAAATAAGATCACATCCTTACAATAATACAATTACATCTCTAATGTCTTATTATAATTTATGACATAATCCTAATTTCCAACTACTACATACAAGAATATTACATTACATGAACTCCATTATATTCATTACATAAATTTTCTACAAGGTACATCCATAATCATCATGAAGACGAATCCATATCCACACACGAAGAATCCAAGAGAACATCTCAAAGGCTAAAAAGAACCAACCACCCCCGCGCTAGGAGATGACACAAGGTCCCAACACACACTCTAAACCTAAAATGGTACCCTAACTAAAGAGACTAAGCACACAAGGACTCTCATGCAAGAACCCACACATTACTACAAAAATAAACTCCCAGAGGCATACAACTTAACAAGACATAAATGCTTCCAACAATGCATAATTATAAATCATCAAGGTGGACACATGTAGGAGTGGAGTGTCATCACATGTCATCCTCATAACATAAGGAACTAGCCTGATGGACATGTGGACCCATCTCAACGTATGGGAGACTAAGGGAGATTATCTTATCGTCTTCATGGCCTTCTCATGCTTATCCTTAAACATCCTCCCTAGAACTAAGTCGTGAGGCTCAAATCAATTTATTATCTTATTAATGAATCTAGCTACCCAACCCATCAATTATTAAGTTATCACTTATTTATGAATCATGGTAAACTTCAATGTGCCCCGAGGTCTAGTCTTCATGCATCCTTACAAGGAGCCTCAGGCAAGCCTATCTCTCGTGACTCTGGTCATCACAAGGAAGCCCACTTCCCCTAATATGGCCCAACAATAAATCACAAGAGACTGTAAACCATAATAAAACATGAAAATATAACATACACAAGAACATCCACACATACTATTGCAACATACGCAAGGTTACAACAACATCAAATATAACAAAATGAGCCTCTTGGCCAATAAATACAAGGCATAACCAAGCCATTAAATTTGTCATCAAATAAGAAGATAACATCACAGCAAGACCAATCCACTTGCTAGTCTCAAAAAAATAATATAACTTACTCATCAACATGGAGAGTCTAAAACATTCACAAAGACATGGAGAGGTAAATATACATAAAACCATCAAAATACATCAAAACTGATCAAAGCCAAATCTGGAAAATATTAGCAACCCTCAATAAAGCCTATAGTACACCAATTCAATCAGAAAAATTAATCAAAATACTTGCAAATCTTTGAAAAACACGTACCCAGGAAGTTAGCGCATTTACCCAACAGGTTAGCGCATTTACCCAACAGGTTAGCGCTTTTAACCAATAGGTTAGCATGTTTACGCAACAAGTTAGCGCTTTTGCTGAAACAACACAAATACATAAATTTAACAAAAAACTTAAGAAAACTTTTGGCAAAAATATAAAATCATACTTAACCGAATCTCATGAAAAAAAGACCAACAAGGTCACTGAGAAATAAGGAATAAAAGGGCATAAATAAATAAAATCTAATCAAGTATAAATAAAAATATATCAAAGGTTTTCTCACGGTAAAACACATAAATAAACCAGAATAAACACTCACAGAACCTCTGAACAACCCAACAAAACACACACGGGATAATCCTATTCAGAAAGGGGATTCTAAAGCATCCCAACAACCAAATAAGTTCTCAGAGAGGAAGAAACATTTCTCAGGAAGTGTACAGAGCCGTGAACGACATTCTCAAGAAACCAAAAATATATTTTTCGGAAGCAACTATACAAAAACACCATACAATATAAAGTTTCTACCCAAATATTTATTTCTAAAACAATATTAAAACCACTGAATAAATATTATTTTCAACCCATCTCTTGCAAACAATGTGCAGACACAAAGCATAAAGGGAAGCCATTAAAGTAAAAATGATACAAAGGCTCAAGCTCCAACCTACAACCAGAAGTGATGGAATGTAGCTGAAGAAGAGCTCCCCACAAAGACAAGCCAAAATCCAACCAAGCTCCAGCCAAAAGCAAAATTGTAAATAAGCAGTTTTGGTCGGTAGGGAATTCATCTTTTAGGGTTGTTCGTTGGGACCCTGAGGCTTGTAACGATTAAATTCTCGCCCATTCCTACCCGAAATGGATAACCATTAACAATGTCCCGGCCTTCCTCTGGTCCTGTGTTGATAAAATTGCAGAACCCTTGGGGAAAATTGTAAAAATCGACTCTTCTCCCTCAATACTCCCTCATCTTGATGCTAGACTTCTCATTGCCTTGAAACTAGGTATGGTATACCCTGCTGAAATTGTTATTCGCCTTAACAATAAAAATTACTGTTGTTCAATTGAGTATATGGGTGGAATTGATGCCTACCATTTTTGTAAGGTTAGTGGCCATTTTAGAAGTAAATGTCCCTTATTATTAAATAAATCTTCAAAGTCTAAGACTCGGGCCTCTGGTCCCCCCCTATACCTAAAGCCTCGCCTTCTGAACCTACCCCCACTTCCCCCCCTCATGTCCCTTCCTGCCCCCGCACCCACCTGCATCTTCTCCTTCCCCCTCTCCGCTCCCCCACAACCTTCCCCCTTCCTCCTCGACCCCCTCGATGGCTAAATCCATCCTAGGCTACATAAATGCTATCAAGACGGCCCTTGCCGCTGCTCAGCCTCCTCCCTTTAATCCAACTAAACCGGTTGGTACCCCTGCTCATCTCTCAACCCCGAGGACCCTTAATGCCCAACAATTAGTGATGGAAAAACTGAGAAAAGTAGCTGAAGCTAGGAAAATTCTTGAGCAAAACCTCTTCAATTAGAAATTGGAAATTGAAGCCTCTCGCTGTCAGTTACCTAACCTTGAGGACATTGATAGGGGTGTTCCAGCTATAGTAGACACCATTGATAGGGGACATTGATAGAGGTGTTCCTTTTGGTGTAACCAATGCCCCAGCTGCATTTATGAACCTAATGAATAGTGTACTCCATGACTACTTGGACAAATTTGTTTTGGTATTTCTGGATGACATATTGATTTACTCTAGAAATGAGGAGGAACATTTAGTACACCTACAAATTGTTTTGCAAAGGTTGAGGGAACATAACTTATATGGGAAATTGTCAAAATGTGCCTTCTTCGAGGAAAAGATTCACTACCTTGGGCATATAATATCAAAGGAAGGAATAGCACTTGATCTAGATAAGATAAAGGCAATAGTAGAATGGCGAATCCCTAAAAATGTTTCAGAGGTAAGAAGCTTTATGGGGCTAGCAGGGTACTATAGGAGGTTTGTGGAAGGATTTTCTAAGATAGTAAACCCCATCACCTCATTACAGAGGAAGGGTAAAAGGTTTGTGTGGACAGAACAAAGTGATAAGGCATTCCAAATGTTGAAGGGGAAACTAACTTCAGCACCCATTCTAAAGGTACCAGATCCAAATGGACACTTCACAGTCGTAACTGACGCCTCTATCGAAGGTTTAGGAGGAGTACTTGTCCAAGATGGAGGGGTAGTAGCTTACCAATCTAGGAAGATAAAGACTCATGAAGTTAATTAAGCACCCCACAACTTAGAGTTAGCAGCGATTGTGCATGCCCTATAGAAATGGAGACACTTCTTACTAGGGAAGCCCTTTGAGTTAAAGTCAGATAACCAAGGACTAAAGTACATATTTACCGAACCCCACTTAAATGCTAGACAAAGAAGGTGGTTAGAGTTTCTAAGTGAATATGATTTTGAAATTGAATATATTAAGGGGAAGGAAAATAGGGTGGAAAATGCTTTAAGTAGAAGGACACACTTGATGACTATAGCAACATTGAAAACTTCTTTCAAAAGACAAGTAATGGATGAGCAGGGACATGACCCATGGTATGAGCAAGTAAAATTGACTTTAGAATATGATCCAACCAATCCTAAGGTTGAAGGGTATACATTAAATGAAGATGGGTTGCTCAGATACAATAATAGAATCTATATTCCAAATTCAGGAGACTTAAGGAAAGTAGTCTTGTCGGAGGCTCATAATGCCCCTTATTCAGGGCACCCGAGAGTTAACAAACTTTATGCAAACCTGAAGAAGTTATACTTTTGGCAAGGGATGAAGAATGACATAGTCAAGTATGTGGCTATATGTTTGGAGTGTCAAAGAGTAATGGCAGAACATAGACATCCAGCTGGATTGTTACAGCTACACGATGTACCTCAACACAAGTGGCAAGTTATTAGCATGGATTTTGTGCAAGGGTTGCCCATGTCACCTTCTAGGCATGATACAATAATGGTGGTAATTGAAAAACTCACTAAGGTGGCACACTTTATACCAGGGAATTTGACGGATGATGCACCTACCTTGGCTAGGCGCTTTGTTAAGGAAATATTTAGGTTGCATGGAATGCCA
Source organism: Cryptomeria japonica (assembly GCF_030272615.1). NCBI lineage: Eukaryota > Viridiplantae > Streptophyta > Pinopsida > Cupressales > Cupressaceae > Cryptomeria > Cryptomeria japonica. The sequence continues at coordinate 1,944,379 of NW_026728835.1, read as the reverse complement.
GAGAAAATCATATCAGATAGAGATGCTAGGTTCACTTCAAGGTTTTGTACAACTCTTCAAACAGCTCTAGGAACTCAACCAAATTTTAGCACTGCATACCATCCTGAAACCGACGGTCAAACAGAAAAGACAAATCAGATTTTAGAAGACCTACTTCGCATGTACTGCATGGACCAACAGAAGAAATGGGAAAATTAACTACCTCTAGTAGATTTTTCTTACAATAATGCATATCAAACATCTTTGGGAATGGCACCTTTCGAAGCATTGTATGGTAGGCCATGTCGAACACCTTTGAGTTGGGATAGTCTTGAGGATAGAGTAATTGTTGGACTAGATATGTTGAAGGAAATGGAAAGGAAAACTAAGGAAATTAGGCAAAGATTGAAGGAAGCCTCAGATAGGCAGAAAAGTTATGCAGACAAGAACAAGACACCAAGGGAGTTTGAGGTGGGAGAGAAAGTCTTCCTAAGGGTTAGGCCACACAAGAGTTCCATAAGGTTTGGGAAAAAGACCAAGCTTGCACCTCATTATGTTGGACCTTTTGAAATATTGGAAAGGATTAATCTAGTTGCATACCGGTTGGCCTTACCTCCCCAGTTGAGCCAAATCCATGATGTCTTCCATGTATCTCTTCTTAAAAAGTATGTACCTGATGAGAAACATATTTTGAATTGGGATGCTTTACAGGTCCAGGAAATGGGAGGAATAATGATAGAGCCGTTCAAAATCTTGGAGAGGCGCCAGTGCCAATTGCGCAACAGAGAGGTTGATCAATGCAAAGTACAATGGAATCAATGTGATGAAAGGAATGCAACATGGGTAGGCTCGTTTGGATGCATTCAATAAGTGCATCCGGACGATGCAAAAATTAAGGGGGGGAGGATGTCACAACCCTTTATCACTTTTTGATTTGATACAATTCTATTATATTTTTGGTTGAGCTATTGAAAATAATTAAATGAATATTATAAAAGAATAAATAATGGACCCACACACACACTTGGAGAATATAATTCAAAAGGCATTAATTGTTTTATTTTTGTTTTTATTTTCCCACTCCCAATTATCGCACATGTTGTAGGAGGAATTAGAAGCTTCTAGAGAAATCTTCAATACCTTGCATGTAACTCCCCCACTAGGATTTTAATCAATGTTTGCATGAGTCCAATATTGGAAAAGAATCTCATTTCTAATTAATTTCTCTAGATAGTGGAATTAAGGGATTTTTCTTATATATTGTATGCAAGTTTCCATAAGAGGGAGTTGATTATGTTTTGAAGAAAAATCTTCCAAGTTTTAGTAGTAGGATCTTCTTTGGTAGTCTCATTTTCGTTGTAGGATTGTTAAGTTATTCTTGAAGATTTCTCTCAAGTTGCAAGGAAGGATAAAAAAGGATAGCTAGAGGATTCAACATCGAGCTTCGATAAGCTAGGTTTTCTTTTTTGTCATCTCTCATTTACATATGAGAAATTTGTATTATAAAAAAAATAGCTTCTAGATCTTCCTTTATATAAAAATAAATAAATTATTAGATTGTAAATCTTTTTTTCTTATTTAGGGATAAATATTGATAAAAGTACTTTCATATAATGCATGTAAAAGATAGCTTTATTATTTATTTAATTCTCTTTAGAAAATATATATCAGATCTTGCTTTTATGTAAAGGTTATGTTGATCAGAAGTAGTTATTGACAGATGGATGCTAGGTAGGGGTCAGTTCGCAGATGGATACTACTACTAGAACACTATGATACTACTATCAGGACGCTATTATATTCATTTCTCACATTCTTCAATTCATACCCTCCAATATATCACTTAATGCATATTTTACTATTGGTGTAACCATTGCACCTCCATTTGATGCAAGTGCTACTAATAATGAGTAGCTTTCAATCTAAAATTTCCTACCTACCTCACAATGGCATTCAACTTTTAAAAATTAGAAACCATCATGTTGTAAACACCTACTAAAGCAATTAGTGAGCATAGTTGATTTGAAATGATAAAGAAGAATAGTGACCAAAGTAACATATCACAAAATGTTTTTGTTTTTTTTAAGTTGAATAACATAATAATTTATCATATAGAAATCATTTATTTATCACTAACATCAAATCTTTGAAATAAAGAATAGGAAGATTCATGTCTTAGGATTTGTAGTAGGAAGATTCATATATTAAGATCTGTAGTATGTACAATATAATCACAATCAAAATCATTTTTTTTAACACTTTACAAAACAACATAGATTTATCAAATAGAGTTATATGAAACATTTTCCATATAATTACAAACACTATAGGATTGAACAAATGGTTTATACTAGCAACTGCACCTTGGTGTGCAATGGGTATGACGAAGAGGTGTGGAAGGTCGATTAGGATTAATTTTTGGTCTATTGGTTGCATACATTTGCAACACATGAGCTCAATCAATAGACAATTTAGAAAATAATGTTGTTTGTGCAACAAATTTAACAATTGTCCCGGGATGCGGCTTTAATGTTTCGGAAGGCATTCTGGAGGAGCACGTTGAGCTTAGAGGCAGGCATGAATTCCTTTTATGAGACATCGAGAAGAAGTAAAAGGAAGATTTCAGGATGATGCGAGGAGAGGTTGGGAGGGCCTGATAATGTACATTCAAATCATGGAATTGGAGGAGATTATTAGGCAGGTGAAGGAGGAAGTTGGGGTGGTGGAGGAGGAACAAAGGATGTGACTAATAACCAGACACCTAACTACGGAAATGGCCAAGCAGAATATATCGCAGGCTAACAAACAGACTGGTGAAGTGAACAGGGCTAGGGAAGCTACGAGCTCATCGAATGCAAGGGCGGTGAAGAAAGAGAGATAAACATGCTGCAGGGAAGGGTACCTCTTCATGCCATTTCTTTTTTATGTTAAATTCTTGTTTTGAAAATTTGAACTTTCAGTTAGAACAGTTTGAATAGTTTATGCCAGTTTTTTGTCTGGCACTATCTATATGACATTCTCATACTTGTAGATGTGGGGTAGGGTTTGTGCAGACTACGGGTTTATGGATACTTTTTTTATGGGTCGTTTGGAGTCTTTTATGGGTGACTTTTTGGGTGGTTTGAGGGATATAATCCAGATGAAGATGTACTATTTAGTTTTATTCAATAAAATACAAAATATTATTGATAAAAAAAAGAAGAATATGCTTTGAGAGTCTTTTGTTCTCTTTGGTCTCTCATTTGAAACTTTTAACTTTGTTTTGTATGTAGAAATGGTCTTATTTTACTCGCTGGGCTCTGGTCTCTTGCTCTAGTTGGGCATTTTTTCCTAATTTTCTTATGGTATGCTTTTCATCTTTTAATGTTTTATAGACTTCTAATGTAATATTATACTATATTTTAAATATATTCCAGCTATTGCCCTTTATTGATAAAATAAAATAAAGAATATATATTGTAAATTTATAATCAAATATACTTATATAATCAATTTCTTTATACAAAAAAATCAAATCTGAAAACATTATTTTGATCTTTTTGTTTCATTTTACATGAGACATGACGTAAGTTGTGAATAATTCCTTGAACAAAGAATGTTTGCAGAAGAAAGTGAATTTAATGTGGTGATGAAAGCTCCCTACTTAACAAACTAATATCAGGATGCTATTATATTCATTTCTCACATTCTTCAATTCATACCCTCCAATATATCACTTAATGCATATTTTACTATTGGTGTAACCATTGCACCTCCATTTGATGCAAGTGCTACTAATAATGAGTATCTTTCAATCTAAAATTGCCTACCTACCTCACAATGGCATTCAACTTTAAAAAATTAGAAACCATCATGTTGTAAATACCTACTAAAACAATTAGTGAGCATAGTTGATTTGAAACGATAAAGAAGAATAGTGACCAAAGTAACATATCACAAAAAGTTTTTGTTTTTTTTAAGTTGAATAATATAATAATTTATCATATAGAAATCATTTATTTATCACTAACATCAAATCTTTGAAATAAAGAATAGGAAGATTCATGTATTAGGATTTGTAGTAGGAAGATTCATATATTAAGATCTGTAGAATGTAGAATATAATCACAATCAAAATCATTTTTTTTAAAAACTTTACAAAACAACATAGATTTATCAAATAGAGTTATATGAAACATTTTCCATATAACTAAAAACACTATAGGATTGAACAAATGGTTTAAACTAGCAATTGCACCTTGGTGTGCAATGGGTATGACGAAGAGGTGTGGAAGGTCGATTAGGATTAATTTTTGGTCTATTGGTTGCATACATTTGCAACGCATAAGCTCAATCAATACACAATTTAGAAAATGATGTTGTTTGTGCAACAAATTTAACAATTACCTTTCACATGATTAGTGAAGTCTTTCAATTTGCGCCTCTACACTTGATGCATTGGTGATGTCATCTTGTGTGTCATTGTGCTTATCTTGATACCTTGTGTGCACATTGGTCTATAATGCACTATGTGAATGTCACGTACAATGCAAAAAAATTGTTTGTTCAATGGTTTAATTAATGTCTTGTGTGAAAGCTTGGGGCATTATATTATGGAAAAAATTTAAAAGGAGGGAGATGGAGATACAGGGAGAGAGATGTATGGATAGAGAGAGGGAAACATGTTTAGAGATATATAAATAGTGAGGTAGGGTTGGAGATATATAGATATATAAGGAGATATAAAGGGTGAGAGAAAGAGAGAGATGATTAGATGGATAGAGAGGCATACAAACATAAAGAAGTGGAGATAGAGAAATAGAGATTGAGAGAAATAGAGGGAGATAGAGAGAGGTAGAGAGAAAGAGGGTGATATAGATATCTATGGGAAGAGAAAGAGAGAGTTATATGGGAAGAGAGAGAGAGAGAGTTATATGGGAATAGAGAGAGAAAGAGAGAGAGAGAGAGAGAGAGAGAGAGAGAGAGAGAGAGAGAGAGAGAGAGAGAGAGAGAGAGAGAGAGAGAGAGAGAGAGAGAGAGAGAGAGAGAGAGAGAGAGAGAGAGAGAGAGAGAGAGAGAGAGAGAGAGAGAGGGGGGGGGGGGAGAGGGGTATAAATCTAGATATATATAAGGGATACAAAGAGAGCAAGGGAGTGAGATGGGGAGAGTAGAGATCGGGTGGAGGGAGAAAGACAAAGGGAAAGGGGGGAAGATATGTAGAGGAGGGAGATCAAGAGTAGGGGAGAGAGAGAAAGATGGCCCAATATATAAAGTGGGAGAGATAAAATGATTGGGGGAGAGATGTAAGGAGATAGAGGTAGAGAAGGAAAAAAAGAGAAGGAGAGGGAGGGAAGGGAGAGGGAAAAATAACTTAATAGATAGATATGGATAGAGGGAGATATATAGATATGGAGAAGGATAGGGAGGGTAGGAGAGATAGAGTGAATAAGAGAGAGGTAATGAGATAGAGGGAGGTAGGGAAATAGAGGTAGAGAGATATGGATAGAAAGAGATAGGGAGGGGAGTAAGGGGGAGATAAAGAGAGTAATAGAGAGGTAAAGATATAAAGTGAGAGAGATGTAGAGATAATAAGTTATAGATAGAGAGGGGGGGAGAGACCGGGGGGATAGATAAAGAGGGAACATTAATGGGAGATAAAGGTGACAAAGACAAGTAATAGAGAGAGGTGGAAAGGGGAGATAGAGTGAGATAGAGACAATGAGGAAGAAATAAGGAGTGTTTGTGTATGAGTGAGAGATAGAGATATATAGATAGTAATAAGTTATAGATAGAGAGGGGGGAGAGACCGGGAGATAGATATAGAGGGAACATTAATGAGAGATAAAGGTGACAGAGACAAGTAATAGAGAGAGGTGGAAAGGGGAGATAGAGTGAGATAGAGACAGTGAGGGAGAAATACGGAGTGTTTGTGTATGTGAGAGAGAGAGAGAGAGAGAGAGAGGAGAGAGAGAGAGAGAGAGAGAGAGAGAGAGAGAGAGAGAGAGAGAGTGGGAGAGGAAGAAATATGGATAGAAAGTGGGATAGATAGGGATAGATATGACTTGGGAAAGATATAGGGAGTGAGAGAGAAATAAATGTATAGAGAGGGGAAGATGGAAGGGGAGAGGGATAGGGAGAGGAAAAAAATAGAGATAGAAATAAGGAGAGAATGAGGGGTAGATGGAGAGATAGAAAGATGAAGATATAGGAAGTGATATATATAGAGAGACATATATACGTAAATTCAGGAGAGTATGAGAGGTAGAGGGAGAGATGGATTAAATAAGAGAGAAAGACATATAATGATATATAGATAGAGGGATAGGGAGAGATGAGAACATAGAGGTGAAGGGGAAAGAGTGAGAGATAAAGGAGGTCATGGAGACAAGAGAGAGAGAGAGAGAGAGAGAGAGAGAGAGAGAGAGAGAGAGAGAGAGAGAGAGAGAGAGAGAGAGAGAGAGAGAGAGAGAGAGAGAGAGAGAGAGAGAGAGAGAGAGAGAGAGAGAGAGAGAGAGAGAGAGAAGAGTGTATGTGTGAGAGATATAGAGATAGAGATGGGGAGGGAGAGGTATATGGAGACGAAGAGAGAGATGTAGAGAGATATAAATCAATAGAGAGGGAGGGAGATGTAGGGAGAGAAATAGAGAAGATAGAGATGTAGGAGAAAGATAGAGGAGAGGAGAGGGATGCAAAGAGACATAAAGAGAGGGAGAGATCTAGAGATAAAACTATATAACAAATATATTATATATTCTATTTAACAATTTCTAGTATAAAATATAACATTAAATAATATATAACTATAATATTAATTTAAAAAGTAGATCTTATATTATATAATAACAAAGCAATATATTATATCTAATATTGTACATAATTTTAAATATAATTATATTATATATAAGTAAATTGTACTATATAAAAATATCTTAAATATTAATTATTAAAAAAAAATTGTATTTAATAATTATATATATAATCTGTGCATATATAATTATATTGTATATAAATTAATTTGTATATTCTAGATCATTTACTGTTTGTATTATAATTAATATTTTTTATTATATATTATAGAATATAATAATAATATAATTTATGTATATGTAATATTATATAATAATGTATAATTATTTATATATAATCTATTGTGTTATATATTAATAATATAATACATTATATTTATATTTTAAAATTTGTAATAAACAATAGAATAATAAAAAAAATATAATGTTATTTTGAAAATAAATTTAAATTATATAAATGCATATTCAAATATTTTCTCATTTAATTTTCTAATATTTATTTACTTGATTTTATTGACATTTACATTAATTATATGCTTATTATAACATTTAATTAATTAATTTATAAATTAGCGAGAATATATAATTAAAAACTATAAAATTTTATTTCTTTGCAATTATGTTTTTTAAGTATATGCTTCAATGCAAAAGAAAAATAGCAAGAGTGGTATAGTATATAATTGGTTTGGAAAGCAACACTAATAAAAATATTCCGCCAATCTCATTTTTTTCATATAAAGTATTTGAGGTTGCCTGCAATGTACTAACTACGAAAAGTTGGCAAATAAGGAACGCCATTGATGGAGCCGACAGAGATTGTGAAGAGCTGACAGTCATTGATGGACATGGGCATCATATTCATCTGGAAACATGTTAGACAAATTAGTATCGACAATTTGTTAATCTTAGAGGATCCGGTTAATAGTGAGAGGGGGGTGAATCAGTATTAACAACAATTTCAAACTTAAAAATTGAACTTATTAAACTTCATCAAATCAATCATAAACCAGTAATAAACTCTTTACCTTTACCAGTAATCACTGATAACCAACTGTTAAACTCATTTAACAAAATTGCTCATCAAGCATTCATCAACATGCATAAAAGAAAAGTAAATCAAATCAATACATAAAAAACAATCACCACATGAACACCATGTTTTCACGTGGAAACCCAAATAGGGAAAAACCACGGTGGGAATTGGTACCCACAAAAATTGTGCACTCTTTCAGAATGCACCCTGGTAGGATCCTAGCTCGGTTAGAAGCTTACAAAGATGCCCTGTTAGGAACAAACCCTGTTAGGAGTCACTCGGTTAAGGGATTTAGATGATGAGCCTTGTTAGGAGCTTTGACCTGTTAGGATCAACCTTGCAAGAGGATTTAACACTCAGATGTTGAGCTACCCGGTTAAGGGATTTAGATGATGAGCCCTGTTAGGAGCTTTGACTTGTTAGGATCAACCTCACAAGAGGATTTAACACTTAGATGTTGAGATACCCGGTTAAGGGATTTACAATGTAAGGCCTATTAGGACCTACCCAGTTAATGGATTTTGACTGCTACAACTGTTAGGCAACAACAGTGAATGATCTGGGTATAACACTTAACTGCTTGCTTGATAAAATCAAATTCTACTCCAAATCTGCTACACTTTGGCACATCTCTCACACTCTGGTTCGGCTTCACAATCTTCTCAAAACCACCAACACAACAAACATCAATTGTACCGACCTAAGTAACCTTCACAACTTAGTCGACTACAAAACCCTAAGACTTACAACATAGATCATCATAGATCTTTTACAACTCATTACAGATCATCATTGATCATCATATGGATCATTACAATCAATTACAAGAGTTGAATGATCATTGCATCATGATCTGATACAAATTCAAATCCTTAGAACGCTCCACTAAGCACTTCACACATTCCCAAGAAATTCGCTTTTTAAACGTGCCAAAATATCATTCAAACACTTCACACGGTTCTAGTCACGTCACCTCCAACATTTGAACTTGATGTAGATCACCGCCAAACCAAAAATCATCATCGGTTAAGAGAATTATTTACTGGTCCTTAAACCCTTCTTAAAACCTAACAAAAATACAACAGAAATCGTAAACATGACTTTCGGTAACGAAAACATGATGCGATTCCGTTCAAATACATATTACAATGATAAAAACTCACATTCCAATCCGCAACACTTCAATCATCACTAATCAAGCCAGATCTAATCAAAACATTTCCTCATTTACCGGTTAAGGTCCTAATTCCCCATTTCCTGTTTCTTTACCAGTAAGCTCTTTCTGGTAGACCAAAAAGACTAAGATGTTAAAATACAACATAGTAAACATCAGTTGCCATCAATGACAACACAAATAACTGATCAAATTCATCCAACCATGCAATCTCAATCTCTTCATCACAATGTCATCACAAACAGTCCTTTACCGGTTTAGTCATCACTCTTCATCTGCATCAATTATGCCAATCATGCCAACATTCTCCCCCTTTGGCATTGATGGCAACACCAACATAAACACCACCATATTCAACTAAAATCATGCCGCTTAGTTTTAGAACTTCTTTGTTACAATTCACTCTTTTGTCGGTTCTTCTCTTCTCCACCTGGAACTAAATCTTCATTTCTTCTCCCCCTTTCCGTTACACATCTTCTCCTTCTTAGGATAATATATTTCTTCTCCCCAATCAAATATCTTATTCCCCCCCCCTTTGACAACAATGCCAAAGGTGCATATGCATCATCGGTCATCAAATCTGTTGTTGTCTTCAACATCTCTGCAAATCTCATCTAAGCTACTCCCCCCTGCGGAGTAGCCATCATTTCATCAATCCATAGTGAATTTTTGTCAATAAGAATACTTGATTGATGCATCTCTCGCATCCTAATTTTTCTTGTGTAGGGGTCTGACCCCTAATTTACCTTTAAGGTACTCAAAGGTAGTCTTCGGCAATGGTTTTGTGAAAATGTCTGCTAGCTGCTCTTTGCTTGTCACATACTCCATTCTGACTTGTTTTTCCTGTACTCTCTCCCTTAGAAAGTGATATTTCAATTCTGTGTTTATTTCTTGCATGTAATACAAGATTTTTTGAAATATTAATTGTACTTGTATTGTCACAATAAATTGTCTCCGGTTCAGACATATTAAGTTTAAAACCTTCTAACACATGTCTCATTTAGATTGCCTTCTTGAAATTCATTGATGCTGCAACATACTCTTCCTCTATTGTTTACTGTGATACACATGTTTGCTTTTTTACTTGTCCTTGGTTTGGTTGTTTAGTGGTAAACACTTCACCGACACCGGCACTAGTACCGACATGTATCTTCACCGGTAGGAAGGATTCTTTGGGTACCGACATTGGAGGCCGACATGAGTTCATCAGGTTATCGGTATTGGAGGCCGATATCATTTGGGAGATCTGGCAATCAACAATTAATTTTGATATTCATGTAAATATGTAATGAGCTGACATGTATATTCATTTTGTAATTATCTATGTAAGCCGAAATGAAGCATGAAAGATTGTAAGGGTATATAGGTCAGTTGATTAGATCATTTTGTGAGATGTATGAAATGTGTGGAGGGATATGAGAGTGATATTTTGTAATGAGAGGAATGTTGTAATGCGAAGATTATGTAAGAGGTTATTCCAGTAAGGGTTTAGGGTTTTAGAACCGGAACAATCAAAGCTTGAACCAGAACTCTATCAGGCATAGAAGATGCATTATATGAGTTTAGTTTTATGTTTTCTTATTCAAAGTGATTGTAGTTAGTGAGACTCCTTTGTGATGAGAAGTGTGCTCTAGGTTGTAAGCCTTCCTGCAAGTGCAGGCCCCCATATTTTTTAATATCTTTTCATATGGCCAGTGGATTGATATTGTGGGTCACAAATCCCACCATGCTTTTTACTCTTTGAGGTTTTCCACGTATAATTCTTTGTGTTATGGTATTCATTTTTGTGATTCTCTTATTGATTGTTTTACTTCTTTCAATTTTATATGTACCAGTTTATGGGTTGGTGAATTCATGTTATAATAAGGTTAAAATTGAACATTCTGGTAGAACACTGATTCACCCCCCCCCCCCCCCCCGCCCCCTCTCAGTGTTCTTGGATTCCAACAACTTTTTCATGTTAAGCATCATTGCTGCAAAAATTGGTTTCCCCTCTACCTAAAGAAGAGGGCATTGAAGATGAACTAGGGGAAGAGGAGTTTCCAAATGCTTCCTCTATATGTGAACCCTCTTATAAGGCCTCTCCAAATAAGTACAAGCAGTGCAAGAGGGTGAAGCCCTCTTCTTCATGTTATTAGGTGGCTAGGGCCGGTATTGACCTATTTTGGTTTACTTTTGAGTAGCAAATAATATTGTGGTGTTGTGATGTTCTTTGATAAACTTTACTTTAGACTTCTGGTATAGGGATGTTCCCTATATTGTGTTGTGTTATTCTGGGGATGTATGGCATTGCAACAAAGACTTGTTCTCTTAATGGTTACGATTTTAGGATGGTTGGCTTTCTAAACATATACACATTATATGTATGGATAAAATTTTAACATTAAGGTTTAGATTTGATATTTTTGCATGCTTTTATGGATGTTATGGTAATGGTAGTTTTGACATGGTTTTGGTTTTGCAAACAAAATATTAATCTTCGATGTAGGTTAGTTTTGAATTTTGCAAGATTTCGTTGTTGGGTCTCTTGAGCTTTTCTCAGAGACTTCTTAGATATTTTATGTCTATTGAATTATGCATTCTCTCGCTAATTTATTTGTTGATTCAGATGTTTATTGATTAATATATTTACAAATATATATATATATATATCTGTGTGTGTGTGTGTGTGTGTGTGTGTGTGTACATACATACATACATACATACATACATACATACATACATACATACATACATACATACATATATATATATATATATATATATACATATATATATATATATATATACACATGTATATATATGTATATATGTATCTATATGTATATATATGCTTAGTCTTCTCTTGGTCTTGTCATATACTTTTAGCTTTATTTCTCGTGATCTGGGTCCAAGTTGCATTCTCTGTCTAGTTAGTTTTGAATCTTATCTGGTTCCAGATTCATTGTCCTCTTTCACCTTTCTACTTTAATGTATCCTTGTCGTGACTGGTTTTGTTGCTTACGGATATGGGCTAAACATGGATTTAATTTTATTCTCTAGAGAATATTTTGATAGGACAGCTATCTGTTGACTAACCTTGGTAGAATAGTAGTCTTCGGCTATTTCCTCGACAAGGTTGGCCTATACTTTGGATTGGGATTGTTACGACATTTTGGTTGATGAAGAGACTAACATCTAAACATTCTCACCTTGATTAGATAAATATTTTGGGAATGCCTTCTTTGACTTTTCATGGCTTACTTGGATACTAATGATGAGCTTAATGGTAGGACTCTAAGTAAAGGAATGACTAGTTTCAGAATGCTTATTAGGTAAGATTGTGAGTAATGATTATGCATTTAGTATTGCAATTTTAGGTTATGATGGTAAATAGATGCTATTAGCGAGCTTACTTTCAGTACTAATTTGTGTGATGAAGATAGTAGGATAGTTGGCAGGTCTGAACTTTGCTCGTATCCGAATTAAAGAAGCCTATTTCTGGAAGACAAGACAGTTGATCTATTCCTTTAAGATGATGCAAATATCTTGTAATAATCAAGAAAGATGTAATTCAGAGTTTAATGTCGATTGTATAGCTATATAGAGGCTGATCGCCACTATATGTAAACACCTAGTATGTTTCTAGGAATTGTCTTCCTTGGGGAAGACTGAAGGTTTTCTTTACCCGGTTCTTTCCTACCAATGCCCACATTGAATCAGGTTGTAATTTTTTTAAAAGATAATAAAATTATTCGGCCAATGGCTCATTATCTATAAAAAAGAAGAAGCTCTAATTAAACAATAAATCAAATAAACATTAATCAAATCAAATCAAAATAAATATTAAATAATTAAACAATCGCACATCTCCAAATAAATAATCATAGACTCACATCACCCTATGCGAACAAAGGGGACAATCACAACTCAAGACTCTAACATTAACTTGCACTGTGGCACAACTAACAAGGTATGCAGCTTAAACCTAGAGTGTGTGAGGGAAACTATGTCATCTCCAACAACTTTCCATTGGGATAGAGACATGCTCAGACCTATGAAGCCAAGTGGAGTCGATGTCTAGTACCTACAAACCTGTATTTAACACTAAACACAACATATACAATACATACACATCATAATAAACAAACATGTGATAGAGAATTGCGATGACATATCCTGCTCGCTATGAGTTATATGACATGGTCTCTACTCACGAAGACAATCACACAATATAACATCAAAACATCGCATGGAAACATGATCATGAAATAGGGTTAGCACCATTATAACATCATGTCATATAATCTACATGAGCACCAAACACATATAAATCCATGAGTCATATCGTATAACATATATCCACATAGAGTAACTAGCATCATTGATGACATCTAAGAACCAATCGTATGTCTAAATAAGTCTATTAATGCATAAATCAAAATGCAAGTCTATGAGAGGCACTACAACCCTAACCTTCACAAGAAACCAAAATAAAATTAACCCTAACTTTAAATAAACCCAAACCCTAAACTTAACTAAACCACCAAAACAATAAAACCCTAACCCTAAAATTAATTAAATATACCAAGTTGAACCCTAACCTTGAGACTAAACTACATACATTCCTAATCTTCAACCTAATTCAACAATAAACCGAATTCGACCATAAATCTAATACTCAATTAACATTGATTCTTATTGAACAATAACCTAATTAAATCTAATTGATACCTAAACCATAATGAACTCTAACTTTAATTGTAACTCTAATAGTGAACCAAATTTAACTCTAATAATGAACCTTATAAAATCTTACTCTAACCTTATATCAAATTGAACCTTCATGTTGCATAAAACTCAACTAAACCATAACACTAATCTAAATTGAACCCTAACAATAAACATAATTAAATACTAAAAAAATTGAACCCCTAACCTAAACTAATTTAAATACCAATCCTAAAGCATATTGAACCCTAACTATAACACAAAATTAATTGAACCATAACCCTAAAAAAATTGAATCCCAAATGTGAACCTAATTATAACTTTAAAATATATCCAAGTTAAATAATAATAATACTAAACCTAATTGAACACTATATTAATTTAAACCCTAATTGTAAACCTAACAAACAATAAGCCAAAATGAACCAATTAACATTATACAAAATGGAACCCTCAACCTAAGCCAAATTCTACCTTAAACCAAATGAAGATATTTTAAAAAAAATCTCAATTATAAATATTCATTCTTTACAAATTATTTAAATAATTAATTTAAAATAAGTTTATGGACTTATAAATTAATAAATATTTATTTGTTTAATTTCTTTTGGGTTGCGATGCTACTAATATATATATATAAAGAAAGCCAAGACATATTGAGGCTTTCATTATATAATATATCTCAACAAAATAGAAAAATGAAAGCCTTGATATCTCTAGGCTTTCTTTATATATATATATATATATAAGCTAGTATATTTATATTTAATATTTTATATAATACAACATATTTTATTATATGATGATACGAAAATTTATATAATATAATATAATATTGTGTGTTTCTATCTATATATATTATTTTATAGTTTTTGAATATGGGAAAACAGGCTTTGATGGGCCCCTGAAACCTAGTACAGTCAAAAATCAAAAGATAAATTTTACAACACACCTAAAAAGACATATATTACTTTATAGTTATATAATATAACATATAATAATATTATATTATATTATATATTACTATTTATTTTTAGGGGGAAAAATTAAATAATATTATAATAAATTTAGGTGTGTAAGTTATTATTTTTTATTTTTTTAATAATTTTTATATTTTGATAGTAAAAGTTTTTACTTTCTTTTTAAATTTTAGTTTTAATACCTTCTAATATATATTTTTTGATCGATAATAGTTATATTTTATTTATTTAAACTAAAAAGTACATTTGCATCAAACTTCCAAAAAAGAAACCACTCCCCCAAACCATCCCCAACCACCATCTAGTCCTACTATCTAAAACCATAGTTTTTCAAAATGTATATTGCTCAGACCCTACCCCACCCCCACATCATTCGTAATGAAATTCAAAATACGTCATGCCAAAAGTTGGTCGAAGAGTTTATCGTTTAAAAGAAAATAAGGTTTTAAGTTTATCAACTAAAAAAGAAACATCTAAACAAAAAGATGTGCCCAGAGGTACCCTGATTCAGTGAAATCCTCATCTTCCCACAAAGGCGTTTGAATCTCCAGTTCTTGCTTCTGCATCTTCGGCCACTAACCCTCGCAAAGCTGGTCTTTCTGTCTCACCATCTCTCCCACCTGCCGCACCACCCACTACACCCTGTCTTGCCAATTCCGCTAATAATTTTTGCGTAATCGGTCTCCTGTATCTCATCTTCTTTGTCAATCTCACATCCCCACCCTCCTTTGGAATTACATCTTCGATATCCATAATCTAGACAAACATTGTCAGCCCTTCCCATCCTCGCTTCGCGTCTTCTTTAAAACAAACTCAGACTTCCTCACGACGGCGAACGAATTGAATTCATGAGTGTCTCACCTGCAACTCCCCATTCTCCTCTAGGATGCCTTCAGCAAGATTGAAACCCTACCCTGACACAACCCATTCCAGCAGGGACTCCAAATTTAACATGTACTCTTGTGGAATGATTTTCTTGAGAACTGTTCTCACTTCCTCACAGGTATAACCCAACTCCAGTCCCCACGCCATGTTAAAAGAATAAATATCTCTCTGCATTTGTATCTGTGGCCGAT
>NW_026728835.1:1912944-1928142 GCF_030272615.1 Cryptomeria japonica | reverse complement strand
CAATTAATTTGCTTGTATCAATTGTCCCTTGTTTTGATATATCTTTTTGATAGGAGATAGATTAGCTAACAATCTCTATTGAGGTAGATAAATATCTAAAAGAAAATCATAAACTAAACAATATAAATAAGACATGAATAAGGTAACTTAGCTTTTGTTTTTATAGGAGGGAAACATCAAGATAAGTGTAATAAAAATAAATGCAATGAATGTAAAGAGTAAAAGATAAAGTCAATTGAATAAACTTACATTTTAGGATTAAAAAAATAATGCAAATATGATTGTACAATAAGTGTATTTATAACTTCAACAAATCATTAAATATCTATAAATTAGTCATTTCTAAAAAAGAGGGGAGCACAAAGGGAAATAGTCAACAATTTCTTGTTTTGTTAAAGGCAATAAAATATTGAAGACCTAAAAATGACTAAATATACTAAAAAATATCAAAATCATAGCAGTAACAATTGAGCTACAAAATGGAAAAGAAACTAAATAAAAATAGAAAAGATACTATGCTATTTAGACACATCTAAACATATCTGAAATGCATGCAATAGTTGTCTCCTGGACTCTAATCTTCTTCCACTTGTATCTTTGTTGTATGTATCATGCATTCTAGATTAGTAAAAGCATAGATTTATAAATGAATTGAATGTTGTAAAAAATGACATGGATGGTGGGTGTGTAAAGAAACAACATCTCTAGGACTTGGCAGTCAAAAAAAATTTAAAAAGTAATGTAAAGAAATGCATGGGAGAATGAAATGTGGATTGGAATTAAAATATGCACAAACAAATGAGGAAGATGGATTTCAAGAAATAAAATTGGTACAGTAATAAGAACTATAAAAATTAACCCTCTCCTTCATTCTAGGGTGACAATTAACACCATTTCAAGTATAAGAACACCAAATAGGAAAATTAACAAATTTCTATATGCTATTTGGCAATTATTAAATGAATGTGAAAATTTCAAATCTCTCACATCTATGGTGAAGGGAACACATTAGCCAACTGTTTAGCAATGTGGGCACTAGTTAGTGAAGAGATGGGTGACATGATGGATTTGAAGGATCTTTGGAGTGAATTTTAAACACTAATTGCCCTGCAAGGACACCACATTTAAAGTGATTATGGGCATTCTGACTGTGTTAGCCCACTTATGAAGCCAATAATAAATAGTGGAAAATAATTGTTACATGTTTACTAAAAATAGAAAGTATTCTATAAGAAATTTATGTTTAACTTATTTTATTTACAAAATTTGCCCCTGCAAAACTTCACATCTTTCTTGACCTAGGTAAAGCCATAATCGATGGATAGTTTAAAGAGAATCTAAAGCTTTTTAATATGTAAGATCTTTCAGTTTTTCAAAAAATGTTCCCCCCCAAACTGACGGCTTCTTCTGTTTCCTTGACTTGTGATTTTACATTCTCTTCTATTTCCTTGACTGTAGAAACTTAACTTCATCATTGCTAATGTTTTAATTGCATTGCCTCCATACGGATCCTCGTGCTAATTGATGTACTACAACACTTGAATTAGCTATATATGGATCTTCCCTTCATCTCTCTTAATAGCTCTCATATTCTCTCTCTATATTTTAGAAGAAATTAGAAACTTAACTTCATCATTGCTAATGTTTTAATTGCATTGCCTCCATACGGATCCTCGTGCTAATTGATGGATCTTCCCTTGATCTCTCTTAATAACTCTCATATTCTCTCTCTATATTTTAGAAGAAATTACTAATTCGTATAGGTACTAAACACAAGTTGTTCAATGAATGTCACGCTTGTCATTGTACTCTCAATCTCAATGGTACAGATCACATGGCTTGTTTCACACACAACCTACGATTCTCTTTTTAATGGAAATGTGACGTTAGATTTATGAGTGAATAATACTAATGAGTAGCTTTCGATCTAAAATTAATTAGATACTTCACAATGGCATTCAACTTCAAACGCAACAAATCGCAACCAACTGATAATACGCTGGTAAAAAAGAAGCCTATAACTCGGTAGAGTTACCTATTCCAAAAAGTATTGTATGTGGAAATTCCTAAGAAACATGCATGATGGGAAAGAACCCTATGTCTCTTTTGTTTTGTAATATTTTCTTTTAAACCTGCAAACTAATTTCACTTCTTCTTGCGTACTCATACACATGCCCTGCAGTATTTTCTTTGTTCTTGTGCTAACTTTAATCATGTCCTTTTTTGACTTATGGACAAAGCTATTTGCCCCTAAATCCTTCTCTTTCTCTTTCATTAGTTGCATCCATAATCTCTATTTCTTCTTGGTGTTACTCACCACTGGTGTGGTACTTTCCCTATATGCTTGCCTTTTAATTTTTAAATCTCTTCTTTCATATATGCTTGGTGTCTTACCACTCTGTTATTGGTGCGGTACTTTCCCTGTGTGTCCCTTAGATTTTCATTTTTGTCTTATGTGGTTGTGTGTCTTTTTTGATGCTCATTTTGACATTTGATTTCCTGCTCACTTAGCAAATTATTTTAAGGATTTTTTCAATTCTTAAATACGCTCTCGAAAACTTGAACTCGAACTCTCCTATTCATCTTCTACACTATCTCTTTATTTTCACATCTTACAATGGCATTTCAACTTCAATAGGAGGATGCATCAACATCAGTCAAAATGGAACACCAATTTTTTTAAGTACACTTCATATATCCAAATTCATATTTCTGAAAGCCCACTATTCTACAAAAACCCCACTTGATATCAAGAATAGCCAACATACCCAATTATTTGAATCTATCATAAATTCTATTAATTCTAATTGGTTTTAACAAGTCCTTTATGTACTGATATCATTGTGGTCTAGTGCTCCTGAACATGAGATATAATGCTTTGATATCAATACATGGATATAGAAATCATTCCTTATGTAGGCAAAAATCTGCCCCATAGGAAAAGGATTGTATTAAAATTCAGATGTTCCTGGAGTTCTCCGTTCTTTATTATTTATGGCTCTTAACCTAGTGATCATTGACAATATGATCATTGACATTGTCATCATAGTGATCAACAAGTAAGACAATGTATGATCGTTGTCGTTGTCATATTATTTCATCGAATTAATTTCTTTTTACTTTTATGCATAAATCTTGTTGGTTCTCTTATGTAAAACTAAGATTGATACAACAAAATGCAATATTCAGTAACAAAAATATGCACTTCAATTAATGGAAAACTTCATTGAAAATTTAGCTTCTATCTCTTTGATAAGAATATATTTTAATTATTATTTTTTAATTAAATATTCTATCTTGTTTTTTATTATTAATTTATTCTAATCATCATATTCTTCTTCATTTAAATTTAAATTTTGATTAAGTTAAAATTTTATTTTAATTATTTTTGTCTTTCTATCTCTTTGATAAGAAAATATAAATTAATAATTATTTTTGAAATATCAAAACAACAACAAACATCTAAATCTATATAACAATTTGATTTGATTTGTATAGCAATAAATATAGCTGTAAATTTTCTTTTAATTTATATAAGAATTCAATTTGATTTGTTTAGAAACAAATGAAAATTATTCTTAATTATATATTGAACTTGAAGTAAAATAGATATGGTATTTGATTTGTTTAAAATAAATGTAGATGTTTCTATAATATATAAACTTTAACAAAAGTAAATTTAGTATTGAATTTCTTTAAAATAAAAGAAAATGATTTTATTAGTTTTGTAGGTGAGTTTGATAATAAATCAAAAGTAGGTTTGATATTATAATATTACTTTTAGAAAGGAGGTTTAAATTTATAACATTTCTAATTAGAGCGAATAAGGTTTATGTTATTTTATTCTCATTAAAGCGAATATGATTTATTTTTACTCATATTACTTTCCCATAAGAGTGAATATGTAGTACCCCTACTATGATTATTGTGTGTACCTGTAAATGTGCTTTCGCATCGATTCTTATGTAAGTTTATTTGTTCTCCTGATTCGTGTTATTAATCTTGGGCTAACACTTTCATTAAATATATATATGTATGCATGTGTGACTCATGGTTGCAAGAGATTGCAGGTACAATACCGCATAGGTACAAGGTTCGCCTCCACTTGGATTCGCAGGTTTGAGTGTACCTCTTTGGTCCTTAGAGATTGGATTACGTGGTCGTAAGACTCTCGTTTTACCCTAGTCATGCTCAAGTGAGCGTCGTCAGTCATCCGTCAGTATCCCCTTTGGTTGGGTATGTGGATTGTGTATCTGGTTGGCTTTCTTGGGTTGTGTGTCTTGCGTGTGGTAAAATTGAGTATTTAATCCTAAGTATTTAATTTAATTAAGTGTGTTTTTACGCATTAGTAATTAAGGGACTAAATTATATAGGACCCCTTTTTGTGCGATTAATCATTAATTAGAGTTTCTCTATTCATGTTTGTAGCAATTTCGATTTAAATGGTTAGTTTTAAATGATGAATTTATTCAGTTTATGCATTTTGAAAGGAAAGATTAAATTTTATTCAAAAATAGAAATATTTTATCCTCCTTGGCATTTTGGAAATAGAAATGTTAGTTTCAATTAATTGAGAAAATCATTTAAAAAAAAAGAAAAGCAAGTTGTTGCATATTTGAATTGTTTGAAAAGAATGATTTTTTCATTTTATTTAAAAGAAAATATTTTAAATTCAAAAAATGAATTTTGGTCAAACTTTTCGCATTTAACCTAGGTTTGGAAAATATTTTTGGAGGATTATTTTTGGAGAGTTATTTTTGGAAAATATTTTTGGAGAGAAGGATTTTGGGATGCAAATTTTGGGCATTTGTGGAAGAAGGATTTTCTTGAGCTTGTAGGTTGGGCTCTTCGTCAAATCTTTTCCAGGATTGTTTAATGAGGTAGGATTCTTGTTTACCTCTTTGGTTTCTTTGTTTATCAGAGATTGTTTGGTTTTTGGAAGAAATTTGGTTGTGTTGTTGATAATCTCATTTACTTTGTGGAAAATGGGAGAGTGGTAGTTAAATCACAAACTCAAACCCTCCTTGCCTTCTTTCCCAACCTCTAGATTAGAGTAAATCTTGGTTGCTCAAATTGTTTTTAAAACCAAAGATTGGGGTTGGCTGTTATTGATAAAACTTTGTTAAAACTCCATTGAATGTTTTCAGAATTAAGTTTAAATTGGAAATTAGTTTGGGGTTTGGCAGATTGGATGAATAAATGTGTGAGAAATGATTCTTTTTTCCCAAATATGATATTTGGTTGAGAAAATTTGCCTATTTTAGTTCTGTTTATTCTAAATTTTTATACATGTGAACACCATGAATTCTGGAAATTCATTTTTTATTGTTTAAGTCTCAGTCTGAGACTGTGTATTGAGTTGTGGTTTTATATCTTAATTTTTATTTTTTAAATAAGAAAAAATAAATTAAAATAAATAAAATATACTAAAACCCCCCCACGTGCCAGAGAAAAAATCCCACCACACAGGGAGGTAGCAAGGCTACCCAAGCTAGCAATTTGCTACCAAGTGGTAGCAGCGCTACCAAAGGTAGCGGTCTGCTACCATTTGGTAGCAACGCTACCAATGGTAGCATGTGTTGCCAAGGGGTCCCTTGGGAAAAGGGAGGGGGCCCACGTGGGTACCCCATTGTTTATGTTTTTTTATTTATTTTGTTAAAAAAAAATATTAATATAATAATATTTATATTTTAAATAAATTTTTAATTATTATTTAATTCAAGTCATTAAATAATAATTGATGATTAGTTTATTATTAATTAGATGCATTAGATCAAACTGGTTCCCTGGACATTCGGTAATACTAGAAATTGCAAATGTCATTTCATCCCTGCCTCGACGGCCCAAGGCCTCAATTATCTATTATGTGGGTTGCCATCTCTTTGCTAAACTTTTAATCATTTATCACTCGATCCGTATAAATCATACTCTGTAATGGGATCATGCTACTGATGCATCTAGAACCCTGAGATCTATACTATCCCACATATTTGTTCGAATAGTCATGATGCCTCCCTTCTCTGAGCTGTGTTAATTGTTAATTGGTAAAATTGGTTGTATGGAAACAAAAGAAGAAATTTGTCTCCTCTGTCTGGCAATCCTTCTGTCATGATGCACAGAATGGGGATCTCTTGGCATTCAAAGAACTCAGGGATGTGGATGATTGGTGGCTCCCTGCTCTCTCTACTGAAAGGCTATTTTGCCTTGGAGATGTTGTCGCCCAAGTTCTTCAGTTTCTTAACCACAACAAGTAGAGTGCTTGGTACACACGTTCTCTATGTTTTTACTTTCCATGTATGTCTGACATATGCTATATGTTACCCCCATTTTGCCTCGGATGGGGGATACCTTATATGTAACTATGATTTTGAAATGAATAGAGGGCACTGTCCCCACAATTGATAGCACTTACCATAAAAAAAATTAAAAAAATACATTAAGTAATATTCATTTTTTTATCTATTAATTAATATATATATATATATATATATATATATATTAGTTTGTATATTTTAAATATACGCAAGGAAATATTTTTTTAATTTGGGAAATGTTTTTTATTTATTTTAGTTTCTTTAAATCTATATTTCCTTAATCTGAAAAGTGTGTCTTGGTTCTGGAAAAGATAAGTTTCAAGAAATTGTTTTCGAACCAGTATGGAATGATGTTTTATTATGAAAAATGAATATCATATTTTTAGTTGATTAATGAATATTTGATTTTATATCATTGTGTGTACTGCATATATTATAACTATTTTAATGTGTTTTTGGTTTGAAAACTCATGATGACGTATTTATATTATTTTATGATGCAAAATGAATTTTAGTGAGTTAGTAAACCATGAGTGGCATGTACCTAGACAAGGTAGAGAAATTGCAATCTAATTAGATCTATTAGAAAACTGGATCGATTGTAATGTTTAAACGATATGGAGGAAGATTGTATTTTTTGATTTATGTCTATGCATGTTTAATTTTTTGTATTCGCATTTGCTTAATAAATGGCAAGTCCTTGATTCTGATTGTTGGATATTGTCGTATGTTGATTTGGGTACCTTCTTATGTCCTTGATCTCCAGTTTTGACTGTTTTCACGTGATGGTTTTGTATCTGGTCATGTCCTTTATGCAAGTGTTGAAATGTTGGTATGTGGTTGACCATAGCTGGTCAGGTCTCTAGTCAAAGTACCGTCAGTCAGTGCACCTCATATGAAGTCTTGTTTGGCCAAGTGGGTATTCGTACCGTATTGAACTTCGTATGCTTGTCCTGGTGTATACCTCAGTTTTAGGAGTTCGATTGTTTATGGTCTAGTGTCATATGGGAAAGTGGCTTTTGAGTGGGGGTCGCGCCCAAAGTGGTTGCAGGGAAACCCATCGAAAGTGTGTCTAAATAAGTGATAACCCAATAGCATATTAGAGAGTTTAGTTAATGAAAACACTAAGTAAGATAAATGTGCCTCATGCATGGGATGAGTGCTAGGTACAGACTCGACATGCAGTGAGAAGACCTGAAATGGAAAATCAACAACCTTGAATTCATGAAAGGATGTGTTTGGTCCACATGAGACTTGGATGGGCCGGAGGTTTGGGATAGGTTGCCAGGGTAACCCAGTAGATGGGGCCAGAACCTATGGAGGTCTACCATGGTAGCCATACCAAGTTATGTGATGACACTTGTCTGTTATGTTTGCTAATGTGTTGTTTGTGTTGTCTTTGATAGGAACATTGTTGTGGAGTTGTCTTGTTGCGTATGCCCTCGTGAGAACCTGATATTCATGTTAGACCATGGGTTGCTTATGATGGGTTGAGAAGACTTGTTTCGCGGGTGCTCCAGTTGATATTTAGAATTGCTTCTTATCATGTTCAGTTGGATCCTTTTCCTATTCAAGGATCATTCATGTATCTATTGGACCGATGTGGTCGTATGTATTATTGGTTTATGTATGCCTTGATGGAAGGATGTAAATGATGTGAACCTTATGTATTTTTCACCCTATTATTTAATCAAAGGGGTCTTGCAGTTGAGCAGACCCAGAGATGTAGCCCATTAGGGGTGAACTTCGATATCATTTTGGTGTTATGTGGTGTTTGTGTTCTTCTATTTAATCTTTATTTAGCATGTATGGATGGCATTATGGTTTAAATGTATTATGTGGATTAGATAATGTTAATCTTATATGCATGTATGTGGTTATCTTATTAAATGCAGTAATATGGATCATGAAGAACGTAGATTTGAATAATGGAAATAATTCATTAGTTTATAATGCAATTTAAGTATGTAATGAGATTAGATGCATGACATATGTTTTAATGTAAGATTGAACGTAATGTATTTTTAACCTTAATGGATGAACTCATCATGTTATCTATATTTTTAACTTACCGAACGAATTTATCCTTTGTTAGTATTATCATGTCATTAAGTTGATCAACTTAATTTGATTAATTAACGCGAGTTGAGTTAAGTCTTGAATCAAGCAATCACATTGGAAAACTCTTTAAGTGTTATTTAAGTCTTTCATTGTGTAATCTGAGCTTAATGTTAACTCATTGTATCATTATGTTGTGTTTAATTTTAAAATATATATATTTGCACTCTATTCTTGTGTTTTAGCTTTATCCCTTTGGGGTTTCTTGGTAGGGCATTACAAAATAAGTTATGTGTGTGTGTATATATATATGATTGTATATATATTATTATTCATATAATTATCTCTTTTTTCTTATTAGTAGTAGTTTATATATTTATGTTAGTATTAATGTAAAAAGTATACATTTTCTATTCTAGAAGTATTAATAATCTAGGATTAACAACAAAAAGCAGCCAATTTTTTATAGAAAAAGCCTATTCTACCCATTTCTTACTAAAATACCATCATGGCTACAAACTATCATTTGAAATATTCATTAACACCTACATTCTTTAACTAAAAACAAAAAGCATCAGATAATTATACTTTCATTTTCTTATTGTCGGGGCCATTAACCCGATAATCTTCTGGTGCGAAATTGGTCTTTTTGGCCACTTCCTTTTTCTTCGCTTTCCATGCCATTC
The DNA here is from genome assembly GCF_030272615.1 of Cryptomeria japonica. NCBI lineage: Eukaryota > Viridiplantae > Streptophyta > Pinopsida > Cupressales > Cupressaceae > Cryptomeria > Cryptomeria japonica. The sequence goes on along the minus strand of NW_026728835.1, from coordinate 1,919,084 downwards.
TCATCTCCACCCCCTTCTCTCAGAGGTAATCTTTCAATTTCTCCTATCCCAAGCATGCCTCCTCATTCCTAGCCTCTTTATCTGCACCATCTTTCCAGAGCACAAATAGTCTGAAATCCACCTTGCTCCCTTCTGGCATCAAACCCTCACCAAACGGATGCCTGACACCACGTCTTTCTACAACCCGCACTATCAAGGAGGTTAAACCACACAGCGAGTGGTTTGGTACGCATGCTTTGGCTACCCAGACCACTTCTTCCTCCGTCCCAAATGTCAAACCCCATGCCACCATCATATAAATGATGTCTGCATTTGTTTGATATCAAAATTCTCACATAAAGCATTTCTCCCCAAGTAGCATTTCCATGATCTGCAATAACATGGGGTCATCAAATTTAAAAATGCTCCCAAGTCTTTTTTCTAATATCTTTCCAAAAAATGCCAATTATTGTTTTATAGAACGGAGTGAAAAAAAAACTTCCATGGATGCAAATTGTGTTATTATCCCACTGCCTTTTGTCACAATCTAGAAATTTCCATTCCCACCTCACCTTGTGAATGTCATCTCGTTTCCCACCTCTACATTTAAACAACAACTCCTTGCGCTTGTCCCATCACCAAAAATCATAATAAATACATCCTATTTCCAAGGACATACTTAATGACCAACTCATTCTCATGAGTTAAACACTCACGTGCCACCTCTAGTTCTCCCAAAAAAACTTCACCACATAGTTGAGTATAGTGAAAAGAGGTGGTATACTAACTCCAAGCACATTTATCGTGCGACTTGAATCAAAGCGATTTGCTTCCCAATAAAATTTTGTATTGGTGCTTTGCGCCACTTGTCACTACCTCATTACAACCTGAATTCTTCAATCTACTGTTGACACATGTTCCCTAGCTCCATTCCACCACCTCACAACTTGATCATTTAGTTCACACTCTAAATTTGGTAGTATGTCTACATTAGTATTATGCTCTCTTCGAACAAGCAAAATTTTGAAGTCTTGAAATTTTTTGAATTTTTTACCAATGATCAAAAATAATTTTGTTTATATTCCAACATTGTGATGACACCTTTAGTAATTGCCTCATTAACATTTTTTTAATCCCCTTGTAGTTGTAGTTTCGGGACTAATAGTTTGTCTGACGCAACCCTTGCCTCAGGTTCATTGTTGGTTTCATTTAGTAATCGTTGTGCTCCTCTTACCAAGACGATCCCTTCATCATTCCTTGCAATGCATCCCACACCCAAGACTCCTTGATTCTCTCTTCAGGCCCCATCGAAATTTATCTGTATCCACCCCTTCTTTGGTTTTTCTCAGATTACCATCTCCTCTCGATCCACTATAAGATTTATCCAACCAAGCCCATAAACAAGCCTATTCACATAATTATCTTTATACGTATAAAATGTAAATAATTAAGTAAACAATGATTAAACATAACTAAATAATCACGTTTATATGGCTTAAAAATATAAACTTATAATTTCACATTATGATTATAAGTGAGTGATGTATCTTGGTAAAATTATTTGTTAGTAAATAAATCAATATGCATGAGTTAGGGCAAGGAATTAAAATTAATTGTTATTGCATGCAATTCATTAGGAGAAAATAAATATAAATAAAGGGGTGTTTGGATTGCTAGTGTCTAGTCATGATTAATTATCAAAGAGATGGGCATAAAATAAATTTAATAATGATAATATTTAAGTGTATTAATGATAATAATAATTTTATTATTGGTTTTGATGTTTAGAGAGAAGTTGAGGAGTCTAGAAGAAATGCCAACATCCTTAAACAATTCAATACCACATTTATTACTCTCATTTCAAAATCAGTTAATCTATCCACATTTGCAGTTTTCAGGTCTATCTCCCTTAGTAACATGGTGTACAAGTTATTACTAAAGTTATTTCATTGAGATTAAATAAGTTAATTCTTAAATTTATTTAGAAGGAGTAGGGGGGTTTGTTTTGGGTAAATAAAAAGATGAAGGGGCACTCATTTCTCATGAAGCCCTGTACTCTGTTAGATAGTTCAAATCTAAAGCAATGATAATAAAAATGGTTATGATGAAAGTCTTTTACAAGGTAAGTTGGAAATTTCTAGAGAAAGTACTTTTAAAGTTTGATTTTGCAAGAAAATGGTGTAGGTGGATTATATCTTGTATCTCAATAGAAATTTTTTATGTCCTTGTAAATGTGAGTCCATGTGGCTTCATGTCTTCCTCAAAAAGTGTGAGGCGAGGTGATCCATTGTCTCCTTTTTTGTTCATTATTGTGACAAAGGCCCTTAGCAGATCCATTACGACCCATCATGGGTTGCTTTTATGGAAAGGTGTTAAGATACCACAAACACAAGTATCCATGACCCATACATTGTTTGTCGATGACACTGTTCTATTTGGGGAGGCTTCTTTGAGAGAGCTTAAGATTATTAAAAAGGATTTAGATGATTATTGTGATTATCATGCTAGAAGGTGAGTGCTTCTAAATAAAAAGTTTTCTTTATTGACTTCTCACCAACTCTCTCAGTTAGATTATCAAATTCCTTTGGTTTAAAACTTGATACTCTCCTAAGCAAGTATCTTGGTATTCCTCTTTTTAGTGGCAAGAATATGAGTAGTTTTTGGGAAAACATTTCTTAATCTATTCAGAATAGAATCTCATCATGGAAGAATGCTTGGTTGTCTTTACCAAGGACAATTCCAATGATTAAAATAGTGTTGGCAACAATTCCTAACTATATTCTGTCAGTTCTACCTATTCCTAAAACCATTTTGTCCAGGATAGATTCTAGACTTAAATGTTTTTTTATGAAATGGCAATAAGGATTCTAAAAACAAGGCACATTTGTTGAGTTGGGATAAAGTTTGTAATGATAAATAGGTTGGAGATGCAGTGATTCAAAAAATTCATATTAGAAGTTTAGCTTTGGGAGCTAAACTAGTTTGGAAGCTATATTCAAATAGTAGTTCTAAATGGGCCACTATTTTAAGGGGAAAATATCTTTATTGTGAAGAACTAAAAAGAAGTTTTACTGCTCTTGATCTTCCCCATGGGTTGCAAATGTGGAATTTTATGACCAAATGAAGAAATGTTTTCCTTCCTTATCTTTCTTAGATAATTCATGATGGGAAGAAGGTACATTTTTTTTTTGCTCGGTAATATATTATATTTTATTGAAATCCAAAAAGAGAGTCTTACAAACCAAAATAAAATCTTCCCAAAGTTTTTGATTTTTCAATAAAGGTATCTCCTAACACTACGACACATCATTAGAAAATCTCCCACCAAACTTGCCTACTACAGTCATCAACAAAGAACTACCTTTCTGAATACATCACTATCCAACTAACTCACAAAAACCTATCAAAACGGATAACCAAAACAGACAAAAACAACCTCATAAACTCTGAGTGCATCAACTCATTGTGTTCTCCTTCGTCGGTTTCCCGCCACCATCCCTACATCTTGATGCTTTTCCACCTTCGACTCTCTTGGGCACATCACCCTTCTCGATACCCCATCTGCTTCTACCTTAGCAAGTGCAATAAGCACATCAAGCTCTTTAATTCCAATCACCATCTTTAATGCATCCCGACCACTCCTCGCTTCCTCTTTGTGATGAACCTTACACATTCCCTTCGTCCACTGAAGGAAGGGATACAAACCTACATGTCCACCACCCACTCTCGTCTCCAAGCCCTTCCACACTTCAAACCCAACACCCGACTCTGCCCATTCAAGGAAAGAATCCATCCCAACCAGAAAGTCCTCATGTATTATCATCTCCATCACCTGTCTCACCATCATTGTGGATTCTCCCAGCTCCATACCCCATGCCATTATTAGTGAAAAACTATCCATCTTCATTTTATACCTATGTTTTATCAGGTTGAATGCTCCCCTCACCACTAAAGCTACACTTTGGGATGATAATTTATCTGAAAACCTAAACATTCCCCTCAAATTTTTAATAGTTAAATCCCCATAAAAAGGATACAACTTCTTCTTACTCTGTAGTGTAAAATTTGCTTCCATTTAAACACCCTACACCGCTTCACCACCTCCCTGTTCTGGCCCATTATTTTTTTGCAAAAACCCTCTATTGAATTCGACTTCCTTCACAATGAAGCCTCAGAGATGGTGTGGACAATTTTAAATGCAAGTGCACTCTGCTCGGGTGCCATCATTAAAACATCCTCATTTCTTAAAAGACCTTCGCCCTTTGCCATCACCTCTTTGTCCTATGTACTTAACTCAAATCCACTATCATTAATGACAAATTCCCACTTCCTCCTCAAAAAACACATGCCAAAATTCCTCCATTGTTTATTCACCAATCAACTCAAATGTTAGTGCCCATTTGGAAAGTATATCCGCCTCTACATTTCGTGTTCACCTTATGTGGCTTATTTGATACTCATCAAAACAATTTAGTTCTTCAATAATGTTTTAAATCCAACATTGCAAATGTCATATCTCTATCTCCCCCTTCATTAATGCCTAAATAGCAATCAGTGAGTCTCCCTCTAGATGCAATTTTCTAGCTCCCAATTGTTTACTCATCCGGACAACTAACAAAGCCGCTGACACTTCTGCTAAAGAAGACACAATTTTGGTAAGATTCTTGGAATTGATTTTCTCCGTTGGATAGGTTACAAGGGATGGTATAATTAAAAAATACTTTGAATATTATTTGGGAGAAAAAAGTTTGTGATTACTTTACAGTGTCTTTTCAAAATGGATTTTCTTTAGTTTCATAGAAAGAGATGGTAGGAGTAGCTACTCCTAAATTACAAAATATTAGACTCCAAAGGGAATTAAGTTTAAGATCTATTAACTACAAAGAGATTTAGGATCAATTGATTTGGACTCCATCTCCAACGGGTCAGTACGCAGTGAAACTAAGTTATCAAGTTTTAAATGCTCAAGATTTTGAATAGAAAAAAGAGAAGCTTCTCCTTTTGTTGGTCAGATGTAGGTCTTCCAAAGGCTGGTGCCTTTTCTTGGCTAGTCCTTAAAGGCATAATTATAATTAGTGATAGGATGGCATCCTTGGGTATATGCCTAGCCTTTAAATTTGTATTATGCGATAATATTTTTGAAACCAAGGAGTGGTTTTCTCTTCTTCCTTTCACTTTGGAAGATCTCTTTGAGTCTTGACCCAAGTTACATAAAGACTCCATTTTTGCATGTCTTTGGGAAGTTCCACCTACAATCTTGATATGGAATATATGGTGGACAAGGAATAAAATCATTTTTAGGCAAGAAAACATAGTATTGAAGGTACCATCCATAACATTGAGAAGGCTATTTCTGAAGCAGTTCGTTCTTATACAATAAAACTTAAACATTTAGATGCTTGTTTCACATATTGGGATGATAGATTTATTAAGAAAGGGCATGAAATCACTCTTCCTTTAAAAGGATGTCTTGTCAAAAATCAGGGTTCAAAGGTGAACAAAAAGGATACTAAATGGGAGCCACCAAATATTAGCTATGGGACGTTGAACTTTTATGGAGTTTTTAAAGGAATCTAGGGGTTTATGGTGTCGGTTGGGTATTGAGTGATCATAGAAGTGATATTTTGATCGTAGGGGCTGCAAGAATTCCAAATGGTACTGACTAGTAATGATTTTTGGATTGGTGGTGATCTACATCAAGTTCAAATGTTGGAGGTGACGTGGCTGAAACCGCGTGAAGTGTTTGAATTATGTTTTGGCGCGTTTGAAGAGTGAATTTCTAGGGAATGTGCGAAGTTATTAGCGAAGTGTTCTAAGGGTTTGAATTTGTATTAGATCAAGATGCAATGATCATTCAACAGTTGTAATTGATTTGTAATTAATTGTAATAATCCATATGATGATCAATGATGATCTGTAATGAGTTGTAAAATATCTGTGATGATCTATGTTGTAAGTCTTAGTTTTTTGTAACTAACTAAGTTGTGAAGGTTATTTAGGTCGGTACAGTTGATATTTTTTGTGTCGGTGGTTTTGAGAAGAGTGTGAACTCAAACCAGAGTGTGAGAGATTTGCCAGATTGTAGCGGATTTGGAGTAGAATTAAATTTGATCAAGCAAGCAGTTAAGTGCTATACCCAAATCATTCACTGTTGTTCCCTA
>NW_026728835.1:1893444-1912444 GCF_030272615.1 Cryptomeria japonica | reverse complement strand
TTCGAATGCTAGTTCGGTATGCCCATAGTGTTGGATTTAATTAAACGTGCCAATCATGACTGACATCATTGATTGTCTTCTTGAGGATTCTCAATATGTTTTTGTTTGATGCATCGGCCTAACCATTGCCTTGTGGGTAATAGGGAGTGGAAAAGCGGTGTTGGATATGAAACTTCTCATAGAGCTCACGGACATCCTGATTTTTGAATGGAAGACCGTTATCTGTGATGATGGACATGGGTACACCATATCAGTAGATGATATAATTAAGGAAGAATGAGGCGATCTTCTTGTCAGTGACTTGGGTAAGTGGAATAGCTTCAATCCACTTTGTGAAGTATTCGGTGGTGGTAATAATGAATTTGTGGCCATTGGATGAAGATGGATGGATTTTGCCCACAAGGTCAATCACCCATTAACAAAAATAACATGGTGTTGTGATTGGTTGCAATTCTTGTGCTGGTGCATGTATTAGGTCTCCATAAACTTGGCATTTCTTGCACTTTCTGACAAAGTAGTAGGAGTATTTTTCCATCGATGGCCAATAGTATCCAGTGCGCAGAAGTTTCTTGGCTAGTGACGGACCGCTTGCATGAGTTCCACAAATTCCTTCATGTACTTCTTCCAAGGCCTTTGTTATCTCATCATGTTCCAGACATCGAAGGAGAGTACCATCAAGACTGCGTCAATATAGGGTTTCAACAATAATGGTATATCGAGCAGTTTGGCGAATGAAGGTTTTACGTCGGTTATTTGATTGGTTAGGAGGAAGTGTGTGATCGTGGAGATAAGGGTAGAACTCATCGTACCATGGGGATTTGGAACCAATAAGGTAACATATCATCTCGGATTCGGGGATATCATAAGCGGGGATCCAAAGCTGTTCTACCAAGAACTCGTAGCATGTTGCATTCTGTGGAAGATCTAGTTGAGATGCGATGGTAGCCATAGCGTCAGCAACTCGATTTTGATCTCTGGGTATCTGTTCAAAGGTGATAGTAGTAAATGATGCCTTTAGACTATCCACCATTTGTTTGTACGGCATGAGTTTGTCATCTTTAGTTTGATATTCATCAGTTGCTTGTTGAACGACCAGTTGGGAGTCTCCATATACTTGCAGTTCTTGTAACTTCCATTGTATGGCTAGCCTGAGTCCTGTGATCAGGGCCTCATACTCTGCTATGTTGTTTGAGCATGGAAATGTGAGTCTGTAAGACTTTGGGATGCTATCACCTTGAGGTGTGATAAACAGAATGCCTGCCCCCGAGCCATGCCTAGTGTATGAACCATCAAAGTATAGTTTCCATGGTTGTGCTGTTATGATTATGAATATCTCTTCATCTGGAAAATTGGAAATGAGAGGATGATTTCCTATGAGTGGTGCATCAGCCAACTAATCTACAATGACTTGACCCTTAATAGCTTTACGGTCCACATACTCGATATCAAATTCACTTAGAATCATCACCCATTTGGCCAAGTGGCCTATCAATGCTGCTTTGCTGAGTAAGTATTTGAGTGGATTGATCTTTGCAATTAACTATTCTTTATGTGTAAATAGATTGTGCCTCAGTTTAGTGGCTGCCAAGATTACTGCTAGGCAAGCTTGCTCAATAGGTGTGTAATTGAGTTCATAGCCAACCAATATGCAAGAGATGTAGTAAACAACACACTCTTTCTCTTCTACATTGTGTTGTGCCAACAGTAAACCCAATGTTGTACTTGTTGCTGATATATAGACTAACAAAGGCCTACTTGGATCTAGTGGGATCAACAATGGCGTATTCATGAGATAATCTTTAAGCATCTAGAATGCTTGTTGGCATCTGGTATCCCACTGAAAGCGGATGTTCTTGTCTAATAAGTGTGTAAATGGGTGACACTTATCTGTGAGTTGTGCAACGAATCTTCAGATTGATTGTAGCCGCCCTTGTAATGTCCTTAGCTGACTGATGTTCTTTGGTGGTGGCATGTCCATGATTGCTTTGACCTTTGCAGGATCAACCTCGATGCCTTTGCTTGAGACAATGTATCCTAGAAGCTTCCATGAGGTTACTCCAAAGACACATTTCTTTGGGTTGAGTCGAACATGATATTGTTCTAGTCTGTCAAAGATTTTCTCTAATATGTCTAGATGACCTTCTCTTGTTAGTGATTTTGCAGTAAGTCATCAACATAATCTTCCATTATGGTATGCATCATGTCATGGAATATGGTGGTCATTGCTCATTGATAGGTCACTCCTGCACTCTTTAGACCAAAAGGCATTACATTCCAGCAGTATGTTCCCCATGGACATGTGAAGGTCATCTTATGTTGATCCTCTGGTGCGATCTTTATCTAATTGTATCCTGAAAAGCCATCCATGAGTGAAAGCATGGCATGTCCTACTGTTAGGTCCACTATTATGTTGATGTTTGGTAGGGGGAATTCATCTTTAAGACATGCCTTGTTTAGATCTTTGAAGTTAGTGCAAATACGGATGCTACCATTTGGTTTTCTGACAAGCACAATATTGGATATCCAATCTGCATAATCAATTGGTCTAATAAAACCAACATCCAGGAGTTTCTTAAGTTCTTCTTTGAATAGTACTGCAATTTGAGGATGCATCTTGCGAAGTTTCTGCTTGACAGGTTTGGCTCCTTCTGCTACGGTGAGGTAATGCATGACTAAATCAGGATCAAGTCTAGGCATGTCTGCATAGGACTATGCGAAGTTGATCTGACACTTCTGGAAGAACTCTACAAACCTAGGATGTTCCTCTGGAGTTAAAAGAGATGCCAGATGTATGTGGTGAGGAGTTTCAGGAGTCCCCATGTTGTATTCTTTTGTCTCCTCGATGAGAATTGTTGATCATTCCTGCTGTGTACTAGAAGGGAGAATGTCAAACCTACCATCCTCAGGTGCCTGAGAGAGGTTTTCACCATTGGATACACTCTTGCTTTTTACTTCTGTGGGATCAAATAGTGCCACAGTGTGGTTTTCACTCGAAGATCCATGTTTTATTGTTATATTTTTGCAGCTAAAAGGTTTGGCATCCACCCCAAAGTATGCTACACTATTAAGTTCAATGGCGAATCTAGCTTTGTGATCCCTGCTTGGTATGTTATCCCGTAGTTCCAAAATGTCAATGATCACCTCGTCGTTCTGGAAAAGGTCAAGACATGGGGGATTAGGTTGGTTCCATTCGATGAGTTTAGGATGGATAATGGGCATTACCTCATCGATTAGGTTAAGTTCGTTAGATGTATTAGTGAGGGTTAAGATGTTATGGTGAAGGTCATTGATGGTACTCTTCCTGCCAGAATCAGGAGTAGGATGTGATGTAGGGTTGGTGGAAGAAGTTTCCAGCTCAGGAACCCAAGAGGTCTTTATCTATGCTTCTCCGTAAACAAGGATGTCTTTGTAGGGTGGAGGTGGTGATGTGTCTTCCCCATCTGAGGTATTAAGCTGTATGGAATCAAATTCCCACTCATGTGAGTCAGTTTCTAAGTCACTTTCCAGTAACTGGTTACTATACCATACTGGGATATCCTTTGAGTTAAACACTATAGGTGTGATCGGTTGATGTACCGTTGTAAATGAAATGATCGGTGCTACAGGAAGGATTATGGGGATCAATGAATCCGATATGAGGAGTATCAGTAGTGTTGACTCTGCTGCTTCTATTGGAATTGTCGGTGTTGTTGATACTGCTATGGGTTCTGATATAGTTGCTGCTGCTAATGGTGCTATTGATGTTATTGCTGCGACTGCTATTACTGATGGAGGTGCTAGTTTAATTGGTGGGATGATTGGTGTTGTGGATGGTCTTGCTGGGATTCTTAGCTTGGATGTGGTATTTTTTATGGTGCACAGTGTTTCTTTTATAATAAAAGGTGACCTCTTTGTAATAGAATTATATAGTGGTTTGTCAGGTTTCCCTTTGAATCTGAGCTTAGGAAAGATCTCCTTTGGAAAGCCTAGGCGTGTACTATCCTTGGGCTTTAATTCTGACTGTAGCGGTTCATGTCTTCCTTGCTTGCAAGGGCCCAAAGCACTTTGACTATCATAACCCATTCTTTACATAATGAGAAGGCCTTTTCCATACTGATCTGTGGGAAGCTTAGCTTGTGGGATGTCCATGGTGATTGGGTCTTTATAGATCCATTCTGCTAAGTCTTCATCTCTGGTTTCCTCTTCTTGACTCTTTCCAAGGATGAATGGTGTCAAATTACATGCTGGCTTGTCCAGTGGTGTTTGAAGTAACCGTTGAGGTTTACCATGTGTTCTAGGAGAAGTGGGCATTTGTCCAACATAAAAGAGTTGGCTGAGATTGTATTCCCCAGGACCTTCCTTTGCTATCTTCATCTTGAGCTTCTCTTGCTTGGGTATAGTAGTGTTTGAACTGGAAAGAGAGGCTGGACTTATGTATGATGTGGAGGAGATGGCTTCTCTATTGTTGGGAACAGTAATCTCTGGTTGATGACTGATATTATGACAATATGCAAAGGGGTTTGCATCACCCAGGATTATGATTTCTACACTATTATGCGAGAACTTGATACACTGATGGTAGGTGGATGGGATGGCTTGCATTGCGTGTATCCAAGGTCTTCCTAATAATAAATTGTATGACAGGGGAAGGCCTAGAACTTGACAGATGATGTGTTTCACCACAAGGCCCACTCGGATAGGTAGCACCACAGCTCCTTTGGATGAACGCTCTGCATCATCATAGGCCTTGTTTGTAATCTTCTTGTGGGGATCCATTGATTCAATTGCATATCCCAAAGCTGTGACTAATCGTAGAGTATAGATATTTAGGCCTTCTCCATTATCGATCAAGACTCACTTGATCCTATGTTGGTTGATAAATCCTTCAATGTGGAGTGAGGCATTGTGAGGTTGCTGGAAGGATGTGTTATCACTTTCAGAGAAAGTGAGACAAGGTGATGACCTTAGATTTCCAACCATGGCTTGGAACTGATCTGTATTTAGGTTTGCAGGGACTGACGCCTCTTGGAGAGCTTGATCCAAGATTGTTTTATGGGATGGAGATAAGCGCAATAGCTCTAAGATAGATATTAGTGCGGGAGTTTTTTCTAACCGTTCCACAAGGTTATACCGCTTTGGGATAGATGGGGTGCCTTGTGGAGCTGCTTTTATGGTAATCTTGCTGCGACATGTAACAACATTGCAAATGGAGCTGGGATTTTTTATGGTTATAGTTGCAATCTATTCACTGACATCATATAGGTGATTCACAGTGTAATTATATGCGGCTTGCGTATAATTGGTGGTATTTGTGTTTCTCCCTGAAGTGGAAGGACCCCTTTGATCTTGTGATGGAAGTGGATTTTTAAACATGAGATGATCATTGTTTATTGTCTTTGGGTCATGTCCTTCGATTTTGATTTCACCTCGATCAATAAGATCCCGAATAAGATATTTCAATCTGTGGCAATTGCTTGTCTTATGTCCTTTCCCTTGATGGAAGTCGCAATGCTCAGTATCCCTCCACCATGAAGGTTTGACTTGAGGTTCATAATTTGATGTTTTGGGTAAGGTAACCAGATTTTGAGAAACCAACTATTGTAACACTGTTTCGATGGGTTCCCCTAAGGGAGTGTATGTTCTTTGTGGTTTAAAATTTTGTTGACACTGTCTGGGTTCATCTTGAGATATGGTGTGGCCTTGATTTGGAGGAGCAACTGTGTTATTCTTGGGTGGGGGATTCTGCCCTGCAAATCGAACCATAGGTTGTGCACTTTTGATAGTTCTTGCATCCACAACCTTGTCGTTGATGATATTTTTGTTTTTGTTCCAGAAGTTAGGCTTGTCACTATTGAAGCGTGGACGAGGGCCATCCTTTGGTTCATTATAGATTTTGATAAGTCCTTTCTGGATGAGAGCCCGCTCACATTTTAAACCTTCGGTGATCATGTCATTGAAAGAACTTGTGTCTTTTACGTCTAGGTGAAATTCCATTTCTTCGTTTAAGTTGGATATAAATATTTCCACTAGTTCCTGTTCAGGTAACTGAAGAGAATGTCTGGTAGACATTTGACGCCATTGTTGCAAAAATACTAAAAATAGTTCTCCTGGTTTTTGTTTAGTGTTATATAGATCATCCATGGTGATATCACGTTCTATGTTGTGTGAGTAATGTGCCAGGAACTTCTGGACTAGCTCTTCGAAGGTCGTAATTCCACTTGGTAATCAGGAAAACCATGATATGGTTGTTCCTCCCAAGCTTTGGGGAAAAATTCGCATTAGGTATGTGTCCTTGTACGCCACTTCCAGGCAAGCTGAATGGAATTCTCTAACATGATCACGAGGATCTCCCTTTCCTCTATACTTTTCAAACTTGGGTGTTTCACACCCTCGCGAAAAAGGCGTCATATGAAGATTCCTATCAAAGGGATAGGGACAAATGTCATTAAGTGAAAATTGATTAGTTTTCACACCACTATGAAGTTGTTGGGCGAGATTCTCAACTTGTTCTCGCAACATTTATATATCATTCGGAGGAGGAGGAGGTGGGGGATTACCTTGATGAAAGTTGTATCTGATGTGTTCTCTACCTCTTTCATCCTCATTACAACTTTGGTGTTTTGATGATTGTCTTAGTTACGCAACATCAAAGTCAGAGGGTAGTTTGGCTCCTTCTTGAGCAAGTCTTAAAAAGTGAGCATCAGCATTGCTCCTGAGTATTTCACCAAACAGTCTATTAAAGAGAGGGTTGTGTTGTGCCCTTTCTATTGTTGCAGGAGTAGGAGTGCCTTGATTTTCATCATTTGCATTGCCTCCAAGAGCTTCTTGGATTTCATTAAGATTTTCCTCCTCTTCCTCTTCAATTTCTTATTGTCTAGACCTAGATTTGATATGAGCCATTTTGTTCACAAGTTTTTGTTGAAGTTTGATGAAAATGATGATGAGTTGGTGATGAAATGAAAGATTGATGTTTTGTGAAGTGTTTTGCATACGGATCTCTAGCACTAAAGGTAGATGCTACCAAAGTTTCTTTCTTGAATTGATTGTTGTGTTTGATTCACAAAGTTTGATGTGATAAGGTTTAGAGAAATTTGAGATGTGTTACAGACTCAACTACCTAGTAATGAGAGGATTCACTCATAGACTAGTTTTAACCTGCGTAGAAATGCCTCTTAGGATGAGTTTATCCTATATGTAGAGACAATCTAAAAGTGATGTGATTGTGTTTGATTCAAGCAATTTTTCAAATAGAACTTAGGACAAAAGCCTCTTGATGCTTTGAGAGTTGGAATGGATTGATGATATTTGAATATGATAATGGATGAAAAGTGAACTTCAATAAAAGCTTCGTGTTACATAAGGAATAAACTCTTCTTCTTCCCTCTTGGGGGTTGGTGGTTCTTCCTGAGCAACGTTATGTGTGATACAAATGTCAAGAAAGAAATCAGGATTGATTTGGCCTCTTTTGTTCTTGTGATAACTCAAAGATCGATATTGCATAAAAGCTTTGTGGTTCAATGACTTTGGATCAAATTCGTTTGATTTCCCTTGAAGATAGAGATGCATGTGACGTAAGAAGGCTCTATGAGATACAAATATTTGTGTATTAAGATAGAAGAATTTCCTCCTTTTGATTAAAGCCTTTGAGCTCAATGGTCTTCTCTTCAAGTTGATGTGTTGATGAATATTCTTCTTTCTCAAGATGTGAAGATGTTGGCATTTTTGATGATTATGTTGTGATTGTCATTGATGGACACACACTTGTATTGAGATCCCCTTTATATGTATGAGCTTGTGCTCAGCCGGTCTTTGTTGCAACCGGTATGTTGTATACTAGTCTCTAGACTAGTGATTTTGCAGAATGTGTCTCCCGGTTTGAAACAACATGTCGACCCCAAGCGGTTCACAAATCACAAGCGGTATGAGGGAGCAAAGCAACACAACACATTCTTACCAGTCTTCATTTGTGACAAACCGACAACCGGTATTTTGTATGAACCGGTAATACTCTGTGATGAGTTACCAATCCACCGATTGTTTGACGGTGATTCTTGTGTCGTGTTACTAAGTATGTCTAGATTCATTGAACCTAGGAAATTGTAATGTAATCCTATTGGACCGACATGAAATCAGATTCCTTTAAAAGGACATCATGTCTAGGGTTTTAAGTTGTTGCTAAAAGGGTTAATGTTGAGCTAGGGTTTGAGGTGGATGCTGAGTTGTTGTGAGAACGATCTTATTTGAGAAGATCAAGTTGTAACTGTGAGAGAGAGAAGACTAAAGTAATGCTGGAATGCATTAGCTATGAGCAATACTAGATCTAACCAAGCAGTTTGTGCTATTAGATAGATAAAACACTTTTTGATTACTCACATCTTTGACAAGTCTATAGCCCTTAACCGGGTAGGCCTCAAAGCCTTTGTAAAATCCTCTAACAAGGTGGTTCACACATGTGAATCTAAAATCCTCTAACAAGGTAGTCTTTAATCAGACTTATCTCCTAACAAAGATTGAGATTCCTAATAGGATCTGTTCTGGTGAAGAACATTGTAAGACCTTAACCGGTCTGACCTTAATCGGTTTGGTTTCTATTATGGAGATAGTGACTTGTGAGTTCCATCTCACCGTGGTTTTTCCCAGTTAGGTTTCCACGTCAAATATCCTGTGTTATGGTTGTATTGCTTTTGTGGGTGAATGCTTTATTCACATTCTGGTTTGCATGTGTGGTAACCGGTTTGACAGTCAGACTGCTTTACTGGTTTATCTTTAGACTGTGTAAGTGTTTTTGTGTAGTAGTTTTTGGCACATTAATTCACCCCCCCCTCTTAGTATTCATCAATTGGTATTAAAGCCTACCTTTCTATAAGTTTAACCACTTGGAAAGAGATATGGGGGAATACACCTTGAGGGAACTTACTCAACGGCTCACTAAGTTTGAGAAAGCCTATGATGATCTCCAACATGTATTTGACCATATAAGTTTAATCACTGCAACAAACCGGGTCACATTGCAAGATTCTGCAGAAGCAAAAAAAGTATATCTGATAATATACCGGTCACTCAGGAATGAGAAATAGATGTTGAAAAAGTTCAAGGAGACATGAAGAAAACATGGAAGAAGAAACCAATATTGTCGGAAGAGGAACCGGTTTCTGCACCTAGTGTGGAAATATCGAAACCGGCAAACTAAGCCTCAAAGGCTTAGGGGGAGCAAACGGCGAAATGCTTTCGAACCCTCGGTTGACACCGGTAAAAGACCTTAACCAGTATGTTATACCTGTCGCTTGGCAGAAGACCGGAAATGGTAAAAAGGCAAATTAGGGTTTACGCCCTAATGGAGGAGCATTAATGATGGTAGGTGAGAGACTTGTATAAATGCAATTTTCAAATCATTTCTCACTATCTGTTTTTGAGTGAAGAAAAGTTTTCAAGTGCAGAGCGAAGAAAAGGCAATTTGAGCTTAGATTTCAAGAAATTGGATAACCTTGAAAGAGATTCAAATCTAGTTTGCAAGTGGTAGTGGAGAACTCAAAGCAGTGATTTGGCATCCGACGGAGAGTGAAGTGAAGCAGAATCAGGAAGCCCTAAATTCACGTTTGAAAGGTATTTTTTGTGTTCTAGAAATATTATTCAATGGCTTCCGCATCTCATACCAGCTAAAGTACATCCATTGAGTCAGAAAGTTTCATTCAGAGGAAGTCCAAGTATAATGCTTTATCACAAGTTCCAGCTGGAGTCATAGTCGAGGAAGGAATTTCAGATTATATTGATTGCAAAATAGAAGACCTAGGGTCTTTAGCCATTCATACTCAGTTAGGTCTATTTTGTAGAAAGAACAAAAGGATCAAATCAGAATTTAGTGTCATAGAGAAGAAGAAATTCCACAACGCTGTATATTTCCTAGTCACAGAGGATCACATCAGGATAATCTTGAGTAGAGTCCATGGTGACAAGATGTACCTAGAGAGGACGCATGATATCATGCCTCAGGAAATTCATGCAGTCACCAGTTTCTGCAACACAGGGGAAGTGACAGCCCTGAGAAAAGTGAGAAAAATGAAAATGACCAAGCTCACCGGTTCAACAAGTGATTCACGGGGCATGACAATCAATCCTATCAAGGATGATCTAGTGAAATACGCATGCATGGTGATTGGATACAAAACATTCTCAGCCAGCAGGATTAATTCTATGTCTGCTGCAATGGTAAATGCAGCTTACCGAATGATAAAAGAAGATGCATCTTTTGACTTATGCACTGGCATGCAGGGGCAACTCCTGCTAAATCTCAAGGAAATCAAGCAAGACAACTCACTGAGGTTTAAGTTTGGACAACTACTGGTAGGGTTGTTCTTTTATTTCCAAGGCTACTTTCCGGGTGTAGGAGATGTCCAGTGGTCACCTGACCAACCGGTAACCAAGAAGATAAAGGAAAGCTTGCAAGCCATTGGAACCGGCTACCCTGAGGTACTGAACAAATACTTTGATGAGTTCAGAAGAAAGATGAGTTAGAGGGTAAGAATCTCAGGTGACATAGTGAAGAAATACGAAGATGACATCTATTTCACTATTCAGGTGGACAAATGTCTAATGGAGGCTGTTGAGCCTAGAATGGAGGAAGTGGAGCCTATGGGCTATGAGGTCATGTTTGACATGCTGGAAGGGTATGCTTCAACCCTTATTGCCTCGCCTCTTGATCCAAAGGCTAAGAGGACCGGAACCTACTTGGAGAGGATCACACTGGTTGAAGAACCATCGGTGAAGAAGGGAAAAGAACCGGCAGCGAAGAAAGCTAAGGCAGTGCCTGCAGCATTGACACCGGCTACCACTGCGACTCCAAGAGTGACCAAGCGGTCACCGGAAAAGAAGAAACCGGAGGTAACACCGGCAAAATTCTTCGAAAAAAAGAGGAAGACTAAGGCAAATGAACCGGACTTCGAAGAAACCGATTCTGATGAATAGCCAAAGAACGCTAGACAAACCAAGAAGATGAAAAAGAATGAACTGGTAGCATCCGCACCGGTAAATATAGATATCTCCTCTTACAAACCTTTGACACATTGTCAAAGAACAGTAAAGAATATTAGGAGAAAGTTACTTCATGATTTAATAGATTATTATGATGAATTCAATAGTGAGGAAAAAGATGAAGTACTACAGGAAATCATTCTTTATTTATGTAAAAATGACCGGTCACCATTAGAGATTAAATCTCAGACACCGGATTCATTATTTAAAGCATTGGATAACAAATGGTGCATTTCCATTGAAAAGGAACAAGAGATTAGGGAGAAATTTTTTGCACAGTACTTCCCCGAACTCTCAAATTCAGAATTGTTTGATGCCTTGGATAAAAAAAAAAGGTCTCTTCTTCACAAGGAGAAGAAGACTCTAGTTGTTGGAGGGGAGAGTTGATGATGTAGAAAAAGATACACATTAGCACATGGCCCATGCTATCATCTCTCACAAAGCACGAATGGCCAACCTCCAAGAGGAAAAGGAACCGGTTATTTCCAAACTGGATGAGGTTTTTGATGAGGAAGGAAACCTAGTGGAAGAACCAATCGACACCATAGATGTCAATGCCCTAGATATAGAAGATGTCATTCAGGACATACCTTATGAGGAAACTGAACAGGGGCAACAGGCTGATCAGGGTGGTGAACAAGCTGTGGACACATAACAAGCGGCAAAAGAACAGGAAGAGAAAAGGAAGAAGGACGAAGATGAGAAACAGAGGAAAGAGGAAGAGAAGAGAAATGAAGAAGAGGAGAAATAGAAAGATGAAGAAAAGAAGAAGAAAGAAGATGACAGGAAAAAGAAAGAAGAAAAAGATAAGGAAGAAAAGAGAAAGAAGGAAGAAGAGGAGAAGAAAAAGAAGGAAGAGGAAGAGAAGAAGAAGAAGGAAGAGGAAGAACAGAAGAAGAAGGAAGCAGAAGAGAAGAAGAAGAAGGAAGAGGAGGAACAACAAAAGAAGGTAGAAGCAGAGCATAAGAAGAAAGAAGAAGAAGACAAGAAGAAGATGGAAGAGAAAGAGAAGAAATAGAGAGAGGAGAAAGAAAAGGAGGAGAAGGAGAAGAAAAAGAAGGAAGAAGCAGACAAGACCATTGAAACAATGAAGACCACATAGATGGAAACTTCCTAAGGAAACCGGTAGCCAAGCCAAACCGGCTGCTATTTCAAGCCCCATTGATTTCCAATCTACAAGTGAGTCTAAGCTTATGCAGAGCATCAAGGTTGCCCAAGAGCGCCTTGAAGGCATTCGAAGGAAAAGAGAACAAGATATTATTCAGGTGGCTGTAGACACACTTACCAGTTTAATCCTTGGTACTAATCTTCCTAACACTGATTCATCACTAGCACAACTCAAACTTCTGTGTACTGTAGTGGATGATCAGGTGCAGAGTCTAGAAGAAGCACCAGAGGCCAATGTAAAGAAAGAGCACCAAAAGGCTCTTAATGTTGCTCTAGTGAAGAAATTGAATGAGCTTAGGACTGAACTGCTAAAGGATCAAAAGGACATGAGGAATGCCTTGGATGAGGGTAACTTGCTACTCAGCAAAATCTGTCAACCTCATATGTTTTGTGATGATGTGCTAGCCAAGAAGCAACAACTTGAAATGGACTTATAGTCCTACTTAGGCACATTCAAGACTCCTTATGACTCCTTTGCAGCATATGGGCAAACCGTTCACCGGTTCCAGATCCAGTTAGCCAAGATGGAGCAAGAGATTAGCACACGGTCTAGGGATTTGTAGGAGCTTCAACTGGTATTACTTCCACGACTGCAAATTCTTCAGAAGTGTTATCTGAACCTGGATGCCCTGATAGTCACATAGGAATTGAGCACAATAGATGCCATGGAGGAACAGGTATCATAGATGCAGACAGAGAAGGAAGTGGCAACCTCCTTACTTGAGTCCTGGTCCCTCTCCATGAAACAATTTTTGCAGGACTATAAAGCGATTTTTGACAAGTATTATTCATTATTGTCATAAACTCTTTTATATATATATGGAAATAGGTTTTTTCAGTGGTACTTTGTCATTGTTGGCAAAGGGGGAGAAGTATATCTGGTTTTTGGTTTTAAAATTTTGAAATTTTGATATATTAGGGGAGAAGTATATCAGAGGGAGAAGTATCTATTTTGCAATTTTGATATATATGCTGTGATATATGTTATATGCTCTGATGATTATGCTCTGAATGCAAAATTACTATACACTCTGTTGATTAAGGGATAGTGTATATGCTTAGGGGGAGCAATTTTGTTAATGGCCAATTTTTGTTGTAAAACACTTAGATGTCAAAATTTTACTTTCCTAAGTGTTGCCATCAATGCCAAAGGGGGAGATTGTTTGCATTTTTGATGATTATGTTGTGATTGTCATTGATGGACACACAATTGTATTGAGATCCCCTTTATATGTATGAGCTTGTGCTCAACCGGTATTTGTTGCAATCGATATGTTGTATACTAGTCTCTAGACTAGTGATTTTGCAAAATGTGTTTCCCAGTCTGAAGCGGCATGTCAACCCCAAGCGGTTCATAGATCACAAGTGGTATGAGGGAGCAAAGCGGCACAACACATTCTTGCCAGTCTTCATTTGTGACAAACCGGCAACCAGTATTTTGTATGAACCAGTAATACTCTGTGATGAGTTACCAATCCACCGATTGTTTGACGGTGATTCTTGTGTCGTGTTACTAAGTATGTCTAGATTCATTGAACCTAGGAAATTGTAATGTAATCCTATTGGACTGACATGAAATCAGATTCCTTTAAAAGGACATCATGTCTAGGGTTTTAAGTTGTTGCTAAAAGGGTTAATGTTGAGCTAGGGTTTGAGGTGGAAGCTGAGTTGTTGTGAGAACGATCTTATTTGAGAAGATCAAGTTGTAACTGTGAGAGAGAGAAGACTGAAGTAATGCTGGAATGCATTAGCTATAAGCAATACTGGATCTAACCAAGCAGTTTGTGCTATTAGATAGATCAAACACTTGTTGATTACTCACATCTTCGACAAGTCTATAGCCCTTAACCAGGTAGGCCTCAAAGCCTTTGTAAAATCCTCTAACAAGGTGGTTCACACATGTGAATCTAAAATCCTCTAACAAGGTAGTCTTTAATCAGACTTATCTCCTAACAAAGATTGAGATTCCTAATAGGATCTGTTCTGGTGAAGAACATTGTAAGACCTTAACCGGTCTGACCTTAACCGGTCTAGTTTCCATTCTGCAGATAGTGACTTGTGAGTTCCATCTCACCGTAGTTTTTACTAGTTGGGTTTCCACGTTAAATATCCTGTGTTATGGTTGTATTGCTTTTGTGGGTGAATGCTTTATTCACATTTTGGTTTGCATGTGTGGTAACCGGTTTGACAGTCAGACTGCTTTACCGGTTTATCTTTAGATTGTGTAAGTGTTTTTGTGCAGTAGTTTTTGGCATACTAATTCACCCCCCCCTCTTAGTATTCATCAGAAGAATGGTCATATCGTTTGACATTTTTTGTTTATTGCTCTTTGTTTTTGATCTTTTTTGAAAATATTTGTGTTGGATGAATACTTGTTTTGGATTTTAGATTTTTCTTTGACAAGAAAACAAAGAAAGCACACAAACACACGAATGTTGCCTTAAAAGGCACAAATAAGTGTGGGACTTAGTATTTTAGTTTTTTTTCCAAAGCCTGAAGTCGGCTCAATTTGTACTTGGTCTTGACTAAAATGAAAACACTTCAAACACACTTTATCCCTAAGGTCAAATGGCCAGTTGTGATAGTTTCAGCCCACATCTTGATATTTCTTCGACTTTGGTACTACATACCTTATGAATCCCACCGTGGCAGGTAAGGATGTGATATACTAAGTCTTGCATGAGCATAAAAAATAGATGATCCCTATGATGGGGGAGTCACCACTTTCATCAAGCCACAAGTGACTTTTCAAAAAGTTATGTTTCTACTCAAGGAAATATGTATGGTGAGTATCTTGGGAGTAAAACCATCTATGCTCTTGCACTGAACTTATCACAAATATCCTCAATCAATAGAACGGGTGGGCTACTACTTAAAGGTGTTTAGTAATGTTCGATTTTTTTGGACATAAGTTCATTCTGCAATGACTCACTTAAAAGCCTTGTAACTTATGGTGGGGCCCATTTGTCCTTTCGGCAAGTTACATTCTAGGAACAACTATACCCAAGGCTACAACTTTCGCTCACACCTGATTTCTATAGCGGCTTGAAGGTTTTACCGTGTGAGGTCGTTCCCAAGAGTGATGTGTCTCTTGGTAGGCTTCTCTTAAAAAGATAAAATTTGAGTGTTACTAACACTTTTCTCTTGCACCTAGGACCACGAGAGCCAAGGGAGAGGATAGTGTGTGTTAAAAGTAGGACCACTCGACCAACTCATTTGCACAAGTGTGCCAAACACAAATTGCACTTGTTTCTTTTTAACTTGTCATTGCAATGATGTTCTATCTAATTGGAGATGTTGCTCCAACAACCATGATGTTCTTTTTACCTTCAAAGGCAATATGTTTGAGTAAACTAGGAATTTGAAATCCTGGTCAACTGAAATTGAAACACGTATGCATGAAGTAAATCGCTTTGCAAAATGAGACAAGTTGTTTGTTCTTTTTAGATTTCCCCAAACAAAGTGTTGAGTGTGAATTTCCTTAAGTTTGATGCAAGAAATGAAATTTGCCTTGTTGATTTTAAGCACCAAAACAAAAATGAAGCCTAACTTGCAAGAAATAAATTTTGATTTTAAGTTTTAGAGCACCAAAAATGAAGTGAACCTAACTTGGAAAGAAATAAAATTTGATTGTAAGTTTTAGAGCACCAAAAATGAAGTGAACCTAACTTGCAAAGAAATAAAATTTGATTGTAAGTTTTTTAGAGCACCAAAAAGAAGTGGACCTAACTTGCAAAGAAAGAAAATTTGATTGTAAGTTTTTAGAGCACCAAAAAGAAGTGAACCTAAGTTGCAAAGAAAGAAAATTTGACTGTAAGTTTTTAGAGCACCAAAAAGAAGTGTTTAAGTACAAAAAGAGGTTAGTTCAAAACCTACACAGGAAACAAACAGTTAGAAAAATCCAAAAACATGGTGGGCTCCCACAAGCCTAAAGAAAATTTTATCGGTTACAAGGCCTGTCTTTTACAAAGTTCTGTTACAATAGCGCTACTCTGTGTGATAACAAAAGTGCTACTTAAAACAAATGCGCTAAAGTATAGACAAACGTGCTAACTAAGATTCCTAAACAACAAATACAAATGCGCTACAATATTGAAAAAAATGCTAATTAACTATCAAAAGTGCTATAACATGGGCAATAGCGCTAAAATATGAAATTGCAATAGCACTAAAATGTGAATAAAAGGGCCAAAGCACGACCTGTGTGTCAAGCGAAACAGTAAAAAAAGTTAGTTTTTGTAACAAAAAATATTGTTGGGTGTTGGATTCACGTCGGGTTCACCAAATGATGCTCTACAAAATGGACAAGTGTTAGATTAAAGCCTGTGGTCGTATAACACACAAAAACAACAAGAAACAAGGATCAAAGTTAGTGTTATTCAACCAAAAACTAATCTAAGGAGGCATATCAAAAGAGACACTAAAAACATGCTAAAGTATTTAACTAGGGAAACAAATATCACAAGGCATCTCCAAATTCCTTCTAACATGCTCTTAGCTCCTTCTCCTTTGTTCCTCTGCTCTCCAAGTTTCAAATTAGTGTGGCTCTCAACAACTTTTTTCACTATGGATGCTTAGGGAGGTTCAAGATTGTAGATGATTAACTATGCTATGCAAGTGTAAAACAAACTAATTAGATATATTATGAAATGAACTAAGATTTATTTTAGTCCAAAATGACAATGTATGTGATTTATGCTAAATTCTCTCTCTAAATTCACTATAGATTAAATGCATACAAGTTTTCAGGATTATAACTATGAATGCTAAATGCTTGAGGCTTTGAAAATGAGGAATGAGAGATCTATTTATAGTGAAAATAGGGCAATGGATGGTTGAGATTGAGTAATTTCAACAAGGGTCAGGATTGAATGATATCAAATCCATGTGATGGCTTTCAACCCAATCCCAGGATGGCAAGTGTCAATATGAGATAGGTTGAGAGGAAGGGAATAAGCATTAAATGCTTGACATGACCTAAGAGTTAACTTGTGAGTCAAGGTCAAGGTTGGGTTGAGTGAATAAATTCTTAATTCAATGAATAAAGTCGTTATCCAATGGATAAACTCTTGTGCGAAGGTAAAAAGGGATAACCATGGTCAAAACAATAAATGCTTGAGAAGACACATGAGTCACATGAGGGTTGAGTTAGGGGTTAACCATAAATGGTCATGTAAGAGCCATTAATGGTTTGGAAGACTTTAGAGGTTAAATTGTTGAACACACAAAGCATTAAATGCTTTTCAAAGACTTTGAAGTCTTTGAGAAGTGAGTCCAAGTTGCTTAGGAATGTGACAATAATTAGGGGGTGGATTAGGTTAATTAGGAAGGGTTTAGAAGAATCTAAAAAGGGGTTTAGGAGTGCAAGTGGATTTGGTGGGTGAAGGAAAATAGGATTTTAATTAAAATAAAATTAATTTATTTCAACAAATAGGTGCAAGTTGCATTTTTAGGAAAATGCAAGTGGGGGGGATTTAATGATTTTAAATAAATGTTTTATTTAATTTATTTAAAAGAGGAAAGGGGGCTAAAATGAATAAATAAGATTTTATTGATTTAATTGACTATGCATTTTGGTTTAATAAATTAATTAAAATAAATTGAATAATTTATTTAATTAATAGGAGAATGTTTTGAAGATGAATTAATTAAATATTTATTTAATTAATTGTTGGCTAGTGGGTTTTTAATCAAATAAATAGCAAATATTCATTTAATTAAACTGGACAGATTTATGTGACTACAGTATTCAATACTAAAAACCAAATTTAAAATATTTCATTGTATAACACATTAAGTTCACGACACATAAAAAGTTGTACCGCGAAGGTACAAGGTCGCGTTGGGGCCAAGGCCAACCTGCGGTAGTGCTGCTGCTGAGGCAACAGACACTACCTGTTGACCGGTAGCAGGCCTACCGATCGGTAGTGCTGCTACCACCGGTAGCAGGTGCTACCGACTAGTAGCACTGCTACCAACTGGTAGCAGTCCTACCGTCCAGTAGTACTGCTACCGTCCAGTAGCAGTCTTGTCGACCGGTAGTGTTGCTACCGCGTAGCAATATTTCCAACCGGTAGTACTTCTACCTACGGGTACCAGACACTACCAACCTGTGTGGTGGGACTAGCCCGCCATGGGGTAAGGTAAGGTCAAAAACAATAAAATTTCATACTTCCCATAGCATTTAAAATCAAAATGATACAAAATCGATTTAACATGAAAACAATTCATTCCCAGATCATTTCACGGGCACACACACAGTTTGAAAATGTAAATAACAAAGGGATATTTACCAATAAGGTAAATGGTGAAATAAAATCACCCAAGCACCCAATAAATACTGATTTAGGCAACAATAGAAGAATTCAACAGGTAGGAGAATGGTTAAAATAAATTTCCTTACTTCCATACACAGGAAGAATTCCTGGCATCTAGCAAAAGGCAATAACCAATTTTTGCCCACATAAACCCCAAATCTTGGGCAATTAGATACTAGAAAGCACACAACAAACTAAATCTAATTCATTCTATTCCAAATAGAAGAGGTAATTCAAGAAGTTGATTTTCAAGAACAAAAACATATAGCAAATAGAGAAACATGAGCCATTTCTTTCCTATAATAAATCATATGGTATAAGCTTCAGAAAATCAACAATAACGGGTAGGATTTCTTCCATTCCAATCATTCCACAAGAATCTACAAAGAGATTTGTATTTTTTTAACACACAGGAAGCAACCGAAATAATTAAATTTAAATTTCAACAAGAAGAGATTATCCAACCTTGAAGCAAACTAGCAAGCAAAATCATGGAAGAATCCCAATCC